>NC_087167.1:16882500-16897500 GCF_035594125.1 Scylla paramamosain
CAACTGAGTGTCCTTGAAGAAGAGGCAATAGTTATCTGGAAGGATGTGTTGTGTTGCAAGATGGAGGAATTGAGTTTTTGAGGCATTGAACAATACTAAGTTTGATGTAGTGTTAATCTTAAAATAATAATAAGAGTGACTTCTATTTGAATAACAGGAGGGAATATTCCTTTCCTGCATTCTTTGCTCTGCTTACAAGGACATCAGCCACTCTGGGTTGTTTATAGGTAGTTCTTGTGAAAATGGGATGCCACATGAAGATTTGTACATCTTGCTTATAAACATCCTTTGCACCATCATTATGTGTATGAGTGAACTGATGAGTGTTATACAAGAATACTGTCTATATTATATATATATATATATATATATATATATATATATATATATATATATATATATATATATATATATATATATACTAGAGGATGGAAACTGGTAAAAGAGCAGAATGGGCAGAAAGAGAGAGGATTTTAAAAGATTATAAAAATGTATAGATGAGAATGATAGGTGGAAATAAGTAGGCATGATTCTCACAAAGATTGCTACATGATGATGATGCCATTTGATGGCTTCTTGGAGCTTCCCTTATTCTCTTATGTTCTTATGACTTGCAGTGTGCAAGGATGAAACAGTATGGATACTTTCAGCATTGCTACTTCCTTGAAGAATTTTATCAGTATATGAAACCTTAGTTAATCAGACTAGTAAAGAAAATCTAGTTTTCTCCTGGAATAGGAAGAAATGGTGGGTTTTTTGATAAGAGAAAGAAAACACACCAAGTTCTTTCTTTAAACACTTTAAACACTTTGTTATGCTTCACAAGTATACATATATCATTAAATAATTTTTAATAGGTCAAACAGCCCTTTATAAGTGGGAGTTTTATGGACAGTAGCAAGTAAAAATTTTAATTTTGGGAATAACATATTTTATAAAATAGTAGAAGAGGTAATACAAACTAATAACATATTTTATAAATAGTTGAAGAGGTAATACAAGCTAATAGGAACTATTATTATTAATGTAAATCATACTAATAATACAGCACAATGATGGTAACTCTAGTAATGTAATATAATAATACTATAATATCTATGATAGTAGTGCAGAAATGTATCATTGTTTATTATCTGTTGATTGCAGTGTGTGACTAGTAAGAGAAAAACATGTCTCTTAAATTTGTCTTTAAAAGACGATAGGTTGGGTGAGTGTTTGGTATGACATGGTATATTATTCCATATTTTAGGTCCTCCTAGATACATTAGTGAATGTTTGTATAATGTTAAATTAGGTCTGGGTATATTTAGTGAGTACTGGTTCCTGGTTAGGTAATTGTGCACAGGTTGTGTATTGTAGTTACTAGAATTTATTCTTTAGTACATGTAAGATGCAATACTGAGTTTTGATAAGTCAGCAAGGTTTAAGATATTTAGTTGTTTAAATAATGGGGGTGTATGTTCACTGTAATCATTGTTGGTTATTATTCTGATAATTTTTTTATATAGAACATTAAGACTGTACAGATGATAAGGGTAAGTTTGGGACCAAATAGGATTACAATAGTTGAGATGAGGATATATGTGGGTGTAATACAAACATTTAAGAACATTATTTGCAGCAAGATGTTTTATTTTGTGGAGGAGTGGAATAGTTCTTGATAATTTTAGACATAGGTTGGATAAGTGGTGCTTAAAAGTTAGATTTTTGTCAAAAGTTATTCCGAGGAATTTAATTTTCTCTACTTGTGAGATGTCATCATTTAGTATAGTTAGATTGGGTAAAGGTTGATAGTAGGTAATAGTTTTGGTAAATAGCATGTAGTAAGTTTTAGAGGTATTAAGAGTAAGTTTATTAGCTAAGCACCAGTTTGAAAATTTTTGAAGTTCTATATTTGCCTTATTAATTAGCTCGGTTGGTTTTCCTCCTGTCATATAAAGTGTTGAATCATCTGAAAATAATATAGTATGAAGTATATCAGATACATTGGAGATATCATTAATGTACAGGAGAAAGAGTATAGGGCCCAGTATACTTCCTTGTGGTACTCCTAGGTTTACAGTTTTCATTGGGGATAATGTACTGTTGATAGCAGTATACTGTTGTCTGTTATTTAAATAAGACTTAAACCAGTCATGGATGCATCCACAGATACCGTAGTGATACATTTTATTTAAGAGAATTTTGTGTTGGACTGTGTCAAAGGCCTTGCGGAAGTCAATGAAGATGGAAACGATAGATTTGTTATTATTGAGAGCTGTGTAAAGATCAGGTGTAAAGGTGTTTAATACATCAAAAGTGCTTAATCCTGGTCTAAAACCAAATTGTCTGTTATTTAAAAATTTCCATTTTTTTTTAAATAGTAGTAGTTGGTTTTTCATTAATGATTCAAATATTTTTGAGAAGATTGGTAATATGGAGATAGGTCTGTAATTTGATATATCTTTCTTGCAACCTGTTTTATGAACTGGGATTATTTTACCAAGTTTTAACCTGTCAGGGAAGACATTATATATGAAAATTAAGAGGTAACCCCCACCTTGCTCCAAAAAAGCTTATGAAACATTGACAACTTTTAGGATTGTTCATATATGATCACTAAGTTTTCTTACCTTCATTTCAGGATAAAGGAAAATGCACACCTGATAATATTGAGGATCTGCAGGAAGTGGTCAGCTCAAGGCTTCCCAGAACTAATGGGTGACTTGGGAATGTTGAAATATGATATGTTTATGTAGCAATGAATGGATTTTTCATGAATGAATTAATTAGTTATCAATTAAGGTTGGTAGACTTAGCAGGAAAGCAGTTTGATTATTAAGAGAATATATATTTTTACATAGAAGATTTATAATCAGTTCTTGACATACAGGGTTTTAAGACAGTTTAAAAAATTTGTGAAGAAGCCCTTGGATAGCAATAAGTTAAGGATTTGAGTATCAGTGAGTCTCCTCCTTTTGTGGCCAGCAGAAATACTTATAGCTTGTTAACATGCATCTTCAATTCACCTTTTGTGAAAATAATATCCATGATGGAAACTTTACTTTCTGGTCATTATTGTCTGCTTGGTACCAAATGTGGTCATTTGTGTGCAGATGACACACACAGAATGTTCAACTTTCAGATTTGCAGAGAAAAGGCTGTGGAACTTTAAGAATAACTTGAAGCATTAACCAAAGTGATGTGACATGAAAGCTATTGATGCAGCCAGCACCACAATAATTACCCTCTTAGACTGCTAAAATGCAGCAAAACAAAACCACATCTTGTGTCCTTCATTTAAAACTGATTCCTTTTGACTTGATTGCTTTGTTAATACTATCTGGGTACTTCTGTAAACACATGATTAAGATCGGTGTCCTTAATGGAAGGCCAAGCACTTAGCACAATAACAGATACCATTATTCAAGTAGAATGTGTTGTTTTATTGGCACCAATGATTAATTGTAAGCTGGAGGATAAAGCTGGAAAGAGTTGTACAATGAGATCAGTCAGTATTAATTAATATCTCTAGTTTTTTAGAGCATAGATATAAAATTAATAGGCTGATAATACACACTCAGAGTTTTCCCTTATTCATACAAGAAAATTGATGTCCAGTGGTTTCAAAGGGTGTCTGTATTTTTCCATGGATTTTCAAAATTCATGGATGTCTCTTAATGCCTAATCCCCTGAATGTTACAGGATGACTATGCTTTTGTCTTAACCAGATAACTTTTGGAGCCTTAAGCTTAAGATGCTGGGAAATTATTTGAATATCATTATTAAGATATATTTGAATATTTGTTTGTGAAAGTGAATACATTTCTTATTAGGCATATCTTGTGGGAATGTTCGTCTGGTGTATAGAGTGGTAGATCATTATGACTTCTGAATCTATGTAAATCATAGAAAAGCTAAAATGAGGCATTTAGTGTAGGAAGGGCAAATCTACATTTTTAGCGGTTCTGAGTTAGACTTGCCAGAGCATTCTCACCATTATCTACATGTTGCTGCCAGAATCAAACTGTTTTGCCTTTAAAACATGGTAGAAAATCCCTTTGAATATAGGGATGCATCCTGACTTAATACTCAAAACTTTGCCATGTAGGTGGAAGGTGCCAAGAAGAAGCATATTGTAGTAGGGGCAAACCTCACATCCCTGGTAGCCAATGAGTGGCGAGGTGTCCTCTGACATCACACCACACCTTCCTCACAGCCAATCAGATGAGAGCACATCCTGTCAAATGCCAGTAGTCAATCAGATGAGAGCACATCCTGCTGGATGCCACTATGCCTGATATTTCATTTACATCGCAAGCAGTTTATTACATCTCCAGAGAAAATTACCTGGGGAATCAACCTGAATGGAGAACACAAGCAGTGATAGTGACCATGAGCCAGGTGGATGTTCCTGGCCTACACAAGCTATCGGACCAAGAAAGATGTATGTAAGCATGGAATTGGTGAGCCCTGCAAGTGTGGGTGCCTTGACAAACTAGGCTATGAGAGAGTAAATGTAATGATTTTCCTCTGGTTTAGAGACATCATGGGTATTATTAAATCACACGAAGAAAGTAGCAGTTCATTGGTAATGCCAGTTTTTGTTTACACCAAAATATTTTCATGATACACATGTATTAGTAAATATCTGAAGGAAATAGCAATTTATTGGTAATCCCTGTGTTTGTTTATGCCAAAATATTTTCATGATACATATGTATTGGTAAATACACAAAGGAAGTAGCAATTTAATGGTAATGCCTGTTTATGTTTATACCAAAAGATTGTCATGACACACATGTATTGGTATGAACAACACTGTTCACAGAATTAGTTGCCAATTTGTCTTAAATTAGCAAATATTGAGAGACAAATATCTTGAAACAACATTTTGTTGGATTCGCCTTCACAACACTAAGGGATTTGCGCATGAATTGATTACTTCAAACACCAATACCAGAAAACCTGATTTTGCTGGATTCACCTTTTCAACACTAAGGGTCTCAAATTACATGACATACAGAAGAGTTTGGATTTAATAAGTTATGTAAATGTCTTTGTTATAATAATGAACATTGGTAAGCTTTGAAGACTCAGTGGTACAGTAGTGGACGCTGGCATCCTTAAGCTGAAGGTCACCTAATAGAGCCTCAGGCCAAAAGTCATTTGGTGGGAGAATGAATTGTTCTGTAAATCTTGACACAATATGATCTTCATTATCCTGCCATGTGATGTGGTGTCAGAAAGTCAGTCAATCTATTTTTGTCTTGTTTGGTGCCATATGATCTCAATATGGTGCTAAAAAGTCTTGTCTTGTCTTGTCTTAATCCCATTATGGTGCCAAAAGTCAATCAGTCAGTCATCCCAGCCATTCTTGTCTTGGCTCATGCCATATACTCGTACTGTGGTGTCAGGAGTCCACCAGCATTATCTTAACTTTGTTGGAATACAGTTTCAGAATCTCTTAAGATCACTAATTCATTGATTACTGAAGTTCATTGGAGCAATAATGTACTGCATGAAGGTCATGGTTCTGAAACTTAATAAGTCACCTAAAAATTCTACAAAGATATATTAAATGGAAAGTATCTACATATGTAAATAAATAGTATATTTATACATTGGAAGTTTTTGAAAGACTAAAATTAAAAAAATTAACCACATTTCTTTATACTAAAATGGACAGTATTTCATAAGTTTTAGACCAACTAAGAAGTTTGAAGATTGCAAAAGTTTATTGTGATGTTGTCGGTGTGTTAGGATGATTATCAGCTAATGAGTTTGATAAAGGATGGTGAAAGACAAGTGCTTTTCTTTCAGCATAGGAAATTTGTGGTTTTCCTCTATAAGACATCCATTCCTGTTACAGTGGCTCATGATTTTGTCAAAAGTATATATAGTTCGATGTTAACTACTGTATTCTTGTTTCTTTATTTTTTCCATTATATTATTAGCGTAGTAATTTATAACCTGCACTGCATTGCTTTTATAAAAGATTACCTCAGTTTTAACTATAATTTCCCTCCTTTCTTGTTTATTTGTGATTGTATTATTATTATTTCAACTGCACTCAATGTCTTCAATACATTACACTTATCACAAATACTTACAAGATACCTTTTTCCCTTATTTCCTTGTGTATTAATTCGCAATTGTGTCATAACATTTTAGCGGATTCAGTGTCTTTTAAAGTATGTTATATAAACTGAGTACCTCTCATATACCAATAATTATTCCCTTTCATAAAATTATGCAACTATGTGGTGGTGAATGTGTGGTAATGATGGCGGTGTAATAGTAGTGGAGTGCGTGTGGTGATGGAATACAGCAATGAGTGTAGTGATGGTAGTGGTGGAATATATCTGAGAGTATGTGGTGATGGTAGTGGTGGAACATATCTGAGTGTGTGTGGTGATGGTAGTGGTGGAATATATCAGAGTGTGTGGTGAGGATGGTGGTGCAATAAAGTAGTAGGAGAGTGTTGGGTGTGAGGTGATGGTGGTGTAATATAAAGACGGGAGTGTATGGTGGTGAGCGTTTGGTGATGGAACACTATAAAGGGTGTGTATGGTGGTAAGCATGTGGTGATGGTGCAATACGTACATAGGTAGGAGTGTGTGATGGTAGTGGTGGAATAAAGTGATGAGTGCATGGTAGTGGTGGTGGCGGTGGTGAAATACAGTGGGAGTGTGGTGATGGTAGTGGTGAAATAAGGTGATGAGTGCATGGTAGTGGTGGTGGTGGTGGCGGTGGTGCAATACAGTGGGTGTGTGGTGGTGGTAGTGGTGCAATAAGGTGATGAGCGCATGGTAGTGGTGGTGGTAGTGCAATACAGTGGGTGAGTGGTGATGGTAGTGCAATAAAGTGGCAGTATGTGGTGATGGTGATGCAATACAGTGGGAGAGCGTGCTGCTAAGTGTACACAAGAGGATTATCTTGGTGAGCTGTCAAGTGTCTCGTAGGTAAACCTCTTACTCTTACACTCTTACATAATGACGTCACATATAAAGGCAGGCGCTCTCTCTCTCTCTCTCTCTCTCTCTCTCTCTCTCTCTCTCTCTCTCTCTCTCTCTCTAACAACTTGTCCCATAGAAAAGTCAATCCTACATTTTTAGTACCAAAAAAATAAATATTTGCTTCTTGCAATACACTCAGCATTTGGAGAGAGAGAGAGAGAGAGAGAGAGAGAGAGAGAGAGAAAGGAGTCAAAGTACGGTACATGGGTTATTACTGTACGTGAATTCACTTCCTCTGTTTAGAATGAGTAGAGAAGGCGCTAACAAAGGCTGGCTCCAACACATTGAATGAGAAGAATGTCCCACCGCAAGGACACACAGGAGCGGAAGAAACAGTAATTAACCACGAAATATCGAACCGCTCCTTACGATAAATAACAACGCTAATCGGGACATGAGATACAGTACATGTACGTTAATGTGCGTCTCTCTCTCTCTCTCTCTCTCTCTCTCTGGTTCCGAAGAGTGGGCAGGCAAGCAAGCACGCCACCGCAACAGCAGCAGCAGTTGCGGATGGCGCCACGAGCTCTCGTCAATAAGCGGGAGCCGTATTTACTAAGCTGCTACCGAAGCTTGGAAGTGTCGGCCGAACCCCACGTCATATGTTTGCAGAACGGCCCTTGCTTTCCCACAGGCAGTTCCTGGGGCTTGTCTTTTAGGCTAGAGGGTATCTTTGGTGCATCACGGAGCGCTCACAGTCCATGGCATGACATGGTACTCGCCGAGCACACAGCAACCTATGAATTTGTTACGTTCCTCAAAATTCCTGCGTTGGTCTCTATTTGCGTCGAGCTGTGGTGCCAAATACCGCGGCTGGCTCGGGAATTCCTCCTCTTCCCCCTATACTATAAGGTCGCGGCGTCTCTCACTGACTAAGGTTTCGAGATCGCCGCTCTGTCCCTCGAGTGTTCGTGCAGTTTATATTTTGTTCAAGGAGACGAGCCGTGTTTTCATGTTAGTGAAGGAGCGGAGGTTGTGACAGGCAGTAGTGGGAGGGAGAAAGTTGCCGAGCGTCGCCGGAACGTTAGGGCTGCAGCGGGCCGGCGGTGCATTGGCGGTAGAGTGTGGGTGTTGTAGGAGTGTCATGAAAGTTGAGTGCGACCCTGCAGAGTGTTGTGTCTGGCGCGGCGGTGAGGAGGTGAGGGTTCTTGACGCCGGCCACTACCACCGTCAGCAGGCTCCGGGGGCCGCAGAAGTGTGGCAGAGCTACTCGCTGCTGGGGCCTGCTGGCCAACCTGCTATTTTTACCTTCCTGGCCTGATAATTTTGGCGAGGTTGGCAAGCAGCGGGGCCGCACACGCCACCAGTCCTGGGCTGTGGTGAGCGCCGAATGGACGGGCTGGTTGTGGCGGCGTGGGCGTGCTGGTGTTGGCTAATTATTGTGCTTCCCTGTGAGGCGTGACCTGCGGCGGCCTACCACGGGAGGAGGTGCCCTGAGGCGGCCTGGCCAGGCGAGGGGCGAGGTGGTTGCACCAAGGCCACCAGTGAGGCTGCCACCAGACCTGTACTACTGTGCATCCCGGACTACTGAACCCTGTGGTTGCCGCCCATGTGTGCACCCTGGTTATAATGCCGCGGCGCCCACACCTCCACCCGGCACCAAGTGGGCTGTACGGGCGTGCGGGCGTGTGCATGCTGGCGGGCCATGGTGCGGCCTCGGCACGCCCGTGAGGAAGGGCCGCGCCCGCCCACACCCACACCCACAACCTACTGACTGACCTTACTGTTCCTGCGCCCACTACCACCTTCACACCGTAAGTCCCGCCCTGTGTGTGTGTGTGTGTGTGGGCGAGGGGCATGGGCGTGGCGTTGGGATACAGGTTTTTTACACACACACACACACACACACACACACACACACACACACACACAATACATATATTTCTCTCTCTCTCTCTCTCTCTCTCTCTCTCTCTCTCTCTCTCTCTCTCTCTCTCTCTCTCTCTCTCTCTCTCCGGGGTTAGTTCTTCTGTGTAACGAAGCTAAACATGGACGGGAACAAAGTGTGTGTGTGTGTGTGTGTGTGTGTGTGTGACTCAAATTCATTAATAAACAAAGGGATGATTATTTTTTTTATATCTGGTAGTAGTAGCAGTAGAACATAATAGTATCAGTTTAGTACTGGTAGCAGCAGCGGTAGTAGTAGTAGTAGTAGTAGTAGTAGTAGTAGTAGTAGTAGTAGTAGTAGTAGTAGTAGCAGCAGCAGCAGCAGCAGCAGCAGCAGCAGCAGCAGCAGCAGCAGTAGTAGTAGTAGTAGTAGTAGTAGTAGTAGTAGTAGTAGTAGTATTTATTGTTGTTGTTGTTGTTTTGTTGTCGATATTGTTGCGATAAGAGATGGATGAGTCATTCTTTACGTCAATCAATTAGTCAAGTCAGCAAGATCTTGCCCAATGAAACACACACACACACACACACACACACACACACACACACACACACGTAAATGTCGACTGTCATGACGGTTTACCATGAATTGTGGCGTTGATGATGACAGCAGTGGTGGTGGTGGTGGTGTTGGAGGCGGCGGCAGTGAAAGTGATGAAGGTGGTGGCCATTGTGGTAGAGGGAACTAAAGGAGGTGGTGGTGGTGGTGGTGGTGGTGATAAAGGTCATATTTGATTAGTAGTAATAAGGATAACAGTAATGGTGGTTATATAAAGTGGTGGTGGTGATGGCAGTGGTAGTGGTGGGAATGATGATGGTGGTAATTATTACAAATTATAAATTATTACAAAAGCCCTGTACTTTACCGTTCTTCCTCCTCAATCTCTTCATTCCCCTTCTATACTCCCCATACCACCAGTAGTAATAATAATAATAATAATAATAATAATAATAATAATAATAATTGTAGTAGTAGTAACAGCAACAACATCTAAACCCCTCAACACAAACTGACACAGGACGGAAGAAAAGGATGAGGAGAGAGCAAGAGAGAGGATGAAGGTAGGTAAGGGCATGTGAGAGTGTCGGGGGCGTGGGCGTGTAGTGGGGGAGGGAGGGTATGGAGATGTGTGTGGTGAGGGGGGGGCGACATCCCTGTGTGTGTGTGTGTGTGTGTGTGTGTAAGGCGTAGAGAGCAAGCACAGGGAGGGGGAGAGGGAATATTACCCAGAAGAGGCCTATGTAAAGGTGGGCTGTCCCTGAAATACATAAGGTAGGCCTAGACGAGCCTATACGTGGCTCTCCAAACTTCACTCGCGGAAGCATTCGAGAATGAAAGAAGCAGTGGATAACAGTGTAGTGGTGGGGGTGGTGAAGTAGTAGTAGTAGTAGTAGTAGTAGTAGTAGTAGTAGTAGTAGTAGTTGTTGTTGTTGTTGTTGTTGTTGTTGTTGTTGTTGTTGTTGTTGTTGTTGTTGTTGTTGTTGTTGTTGTTGTTGTTGTTGTTGTTGTTGCTGCTGCTGCAATACATCACAAAAATATTCTACGTATCTTATCTTACAATAGTCATGGTGATGTAGTGGAAGGCTTCTGACGAAGAAAAAAATAATATGTAAGAAGCAGACGCGAATTTTCCTATATATTAATTAATTACAGATGAAAAAGACGCGCTGTTGAAAAAAAAAATAACAGGACAGAATACTAACTCCGAAGACAAGTCATATGTTTGGGAAAAATGTATATTACGTTGTGTTATTATTAACGTAATATCAGTATGAAAAATAGATGAATGAAAATCAGTAGTACCGTAATAATAATGATATAACATGAAATTGCAGTATTAATCATCATTAAGAGTTTCAGATTCCACAAGACGGGACACCACCTCAGCAAATCTCCATTCATGTCATTCGAATGATACAAAACAGTGTCACGTTATTTAGCAATGTACATTAACAAAAAGCAGCGTGACGTGTGCACACTCGTACAGACAAGCAGTTTGTCTCAGCTGCTCCATGTATTCCAAACCCGTATTCTGAAACGCTCTGCTCTCTTACCACGACTATTTTCAAGGGCCAAGAGATGATTACCCGGGTTCTCGAAAGTTTTCTCCTGTTAATATGTGAACAATTTTGTTAATTTGTCAACAGAACCATCAAAACACCCTTAAAAGCCCGTGTAACTTCAAGAAGAGGATTTGGAATGTAGTGGTGGTGCGGCGCAGGTGTGTTTCAGAATAAGTTCCCAACACAACAAATCAACAGCAACATCAGCACACAACACAAGCTCGCCGCTGCCACCACCACCACTCAACACAATATAACGTTAGTGTAACGGGGGAAAAAAATAAAATAAATAATATATATATATATATATATATATATATATATATATATATATATATATATATATATATATATATATATATATATATATATATATAATATATATATATATATGATTTGTACTGGAACATAACGTGACAAACTCCGCTATAGTAATTAATAATAAAGTTTTATGGATGTATTTAAAGAGAGAGAGAGAGAGAGAGAGAGAGAGAGAGAGAGAGAGAGAGAGAGAGAGAGAATATGGTTATGGTAGGTTATAAGCTCCATACATCTCTCCTATGGAAGGACTCAGTGTAATGTCATGCCTACGTCGCCAATAATCCTAAAACACAGACCTCATTCCTAAGCATTCCTAAGTGATGCCAAACTAGCGCATCACTGACCTTCATTTTTACGAGCACATAAAACAAGGCGGTGGTGGTGGCTAAAGGCGGAGAGAGAGAGAGAGAGAGAGAGAGAGAGAGAGAGGAGGTTTTAAATGTAAATTCCAATTCAGAATTAAAACACTCAAAAAATAATTCATGAGTTGGGTAGGCACGTGTGTGTGTGTGTGTGTGTGTGTGTGTGTGTGTGTGTGTGTGTGTGTGTGTGTGTGTGTGTGTTTTTTTTTTTTTTTTTTTTTTTATGTAGGAAGGATACTGGCCAAGGGCAACAAAAATCTAATAAAAAAAATGCCCACTGAAATGCCAGTCCCTAAAAGGGTCAAAGCAGTGGTCAAAAATTGGTGGATAAGTGTCTTGAAACCTCCCTCTTGAAGGAATTCAAGTCATAGGAAGGTGGAAATACAGAAGCAGGCAAGGAGTTCCAGAGTTTACCAGAGAAAGGGATGAATGATTGAGAATACTGGTTAACTCTTGCGTTAGAGAGGTGGACAGAATAGGAGTGAGAGAAAGAAGAAAGTCTTGTGCAGCGAGGCCGCGGAAGGAGGGGAGGCATGCAGTTAGCAAGATCAGAAGAGCAGTTAGCATGAAAATAGCGGTAGAAGACAGCTAGAGATGCAACATTGCGGCGGTGAGAGAGAGGCTGAAGACAGTCAGTTAGAGGAGAGGAGTTGATGAGACGAAAAGCTTTTGATTCCACCCTGTCTAGAACAGCAGTATGAGTGGAACCCCCCCAGACATGTGAAGCATACTCCATACATGGACGGATAAGGCCCTTGTACAGAGTTAGCAGCTGCGGGGGTGAGAAAAACTGGCGGAGACGTCTCAGAACACCTAACTTCATGGAAGCTGTTTTAGCTAGAGATGAGATGTGAAGTTTCCAGTTCAGATTATAAGTAAAGGACAGACCGAGGATGTTCAGTGTAGAAGAGGGGGATAGTTGAGTGTCATTGAAGAAGAGGGGATAGTTGTCTGGAAGATTGTGTCGAGTTGATAGATGGAGGAATTGAGTTTTTGAGGCATTGAACAATACCAAGTTTGCTCTGCCCCAATCAGAAATTTTAGAAAGATCAGAAGTCAGGCGTTCTGTGGCTTCCCTGCGTGATATGTTTACCTCCTGAAGGGTTGGACGTCTATGAAAAGACGTGGAAAAGTGCAGGGTGGTATCATCAGCATAGGAGTGGATAGGACAAGAAGTTTGTTTTAGAAGATCATTAATGAATAATAAGAAGAGAGTGGGTGACAGGACAGAACCCTGAGGAACACCACTGTTAATAGATTTAGGAGAAGAACAGTGACCGTCTACCACAGCAGCAATAGAACGGTCAGAAAGGAAACTTGAGATGAAGTTACAGAGAGAAGGATAGAAACCGTAGGAGGGTAGTTTGGAAATCAAAGCTTTGTGCCAGACTCTATCAAAGGCTTTTGATATGTCCAAGGCAACAGCAAAAGTTTCACCAAAGTCTCTAAAAGAGGATGACCAAGACTCAGTAAGGAAAGCCAGAAGATCACCAGTCGAGCGGCCTTGACGGAACCCATACTGGCGATCAGATAGAAGGTTGTGAAGTGATAGATGTTTAAGAATCTTCCTGTTGAGGATAGATTCAAAAACTTTAGATAAGCAGGAAATTAAAGCAATAGGACGGTAGTTTGAGGGATTAGAGCGGTCACCCTTTTTAGGAACAGGTTGAATGTAGGCAAACTTCCAGCAAGAAGGAAAGGTAGATGTTGACAGACAGAGCTGAAAGAGTTTGACTAAGCAAGGTGCAAGCACGGAGGCACAGTTTCGGAGAACAATAGGAGGGACCCCATCAGGTCCATAAGCCTTCTGAGGGTTTAGGCCAGCGAGGGCATGGAAAACATCATTACGAAGAATTTTAATACGAGGCATGAAGTAGTCAGAGGGTGGAGGAGAGGGAGGAACAAGCCCAGAATCGTCCAAGGTAGAGTTTTTAGCAAAGGTTTGAGCAAAGAGTGTGTGTGTGTGTGTGTGTGTATAGGCTTTGTTGGCTTAGTAAGAGGCCTACAGGTACCAGCGAACAGAGATTGTGAGTTAGTGTAGATTTACGAGACCTGTCAAGAGTAGATTGTTGTATTGTTATAAGCACGATAGGCTTAGCTTTTAGTAATACTGATGCCGTATTCTCAAACAAACCAGTGTCTTATCGCGACTTGTTTGAACGGCTCCAGTTGAAGGTACTGGGATTCTGAAGGTTTTCCGTTTTTGTTGTGGTTTTCGAAGGTGTTTTCAAGATTTTATTGTTTTTTTCGAGGGTGTTTTCAATATTCTGTTAGGTTTTTCGAGGCTGTTTTCACGATTCTGTAGAGATTTTCGAATAATCTGTGACGTTTCTATTGGGATTTTCGGGGGTTTTCACGATTCTATTCAGGGTTTCGAGTGTTTTCATAGTTCTAGTGAAAGTTTAGCAAGGCCACTGCAGCTCTAATGGGAAAAATGGCCATGAAGACCCGAAAAACAAACAAAATTTCTGTAGTCTCCTAAAATGTACGTAGTTCCTATGGGAGCGTTTCAGAATACTAGCTCTGGTTTGGGACCTATGCTGTACTGCTGATCCTTGCTTTAGGTACTGTCTCTTTGAATTATGCCTGAATTGCATTGCCTGTCTTTCTTGTCTTCTTCCTTGTTATTTCTGTTGTTGTTGTTGTTGTTGTTGTTGTTGTTGTTGGTGGTGGTGGTGGTGGTATTTATTTTTTTGCTCTTGTTCTCATTCTTCCTCTTCTTCATACGTTTTGTCTTTTTTTTTTATCAAGCCTCTCCTCATCCTCCATCCTTCCTGTCATTTTTTTCACATCTCCCTTTCCTCTTCTTTGTCAACTCCATTCTTCTCTTCCTCCATATCTCAAAAATTCGTAGCCAAGCGAGCGAGCCACTGCACCACAGAACCTCATGAAATCACTTAACCTTACCACAGGTCGTAATATAGAAAGACTACCAGATTCAAGGGTTTAATCTTAAATCCTCTAATCTTAATGTTTCCAAGGAGATTGTCAGCGGATCTAAGAGCTTAAGATTAAGAGAAGCACTGAACGTAATAGAAATGAATGCATGATTTTATTCACCTTTCGATCATAACTTTTTGCCAACTCTGATTCTGTCCACCTCACTGATGCAAGAGTTAACCAGTTACTCCCACCCCTATTCTGTTCACCTCACTGAAGCGTCACCGTCACTGTTTCGCTCTCACCCCAATTATGTCCACCTTAGTGATGCAAGAGTTAGTTAGCACCGTCACTCTTACACTCTCATCCCTATTCAGTCCACCTTACTGATGCAAGAGTTATAAATCACCATCACTCTTTCACTCTCACTGCTACTCGATCCACCTCACTGATGCAGGAGTTAACCAGTACCGTCATTCTTTCAATCATCC
>NC_087167.1:16907500-16920000 GCF_035594125.1 Scylla paramamosain
AAGACAGGACAAGGCTTTCCCACCCCCGCTTGTTCCTCCGATTATTTTATGGTAAAGAATGAATGAAAGTAAAGGAAGGCATCACTTGTATTTTATGGTAAAGAATGAATGAAAGTAAAGGAAGGCATCACTTGTACCCTACTACATATGCTGATGTATCCTGAGAGTGGAGAGAACATAAGAACATAGGAACACATCAATGTAAAGATAGCTACAAAAAAAAAAAATCATCAGACCTACAAGTGGCGGTCCCTGTATGAACATAAATAATACAAAATACTTTAGTAATAATAAGAATGAAATGCTGTGACTATGCTTCTGATAGGTAAGGAACAATTAACAATATTTGATGGAAAAAATATAATCGTTTTATTGTTCGTGAAAGTGTTTCCATTATATTCTATCTCATGGGCACTTGAAATTGATCTATTTATTCATCCATCTGTCTATCTATTTATGTACTTTTGTTTATCTATTTAATTATCCATCTATCCATCTATTTGCATACCTACCTACTTATCTACATAGCTACCTACCTACTTGTCTACCTATCTATCTACCTATTTATCTAAGTAGCAACAGTAGTGTAAATTGTAGTAGTAGCAGTAGTAGTAGTAGTAGTAGTAGTAGTAGTAGTAGTAGTAGTAGTAGTAGCAGCAGCAGCAGCAGCAGCAGCAGCAGCAGCAGCAGCAGCAGCAGCAGCAGCAGCAGCAGCCATATTTTTCTAACATGAACTATGAACATGAACTATTCATGAAGAGAAAACAAGTCACAATGAAAACTAAACGACAATGAATTAAAAAAAAATAATAAAAGCTATTTTTATACCTCAGGTCATCCGTACACACAAACAAGTGTTAGAGAGAGAGAGAGAGAGAGAGAGAGAGAGAGAGAGAGAGAGAGAGAGAGAGAGAGAGAGAGAGAGAGAATCTGTCTTACGTCACCTGTAATCTGTGCCACACCTACAATGATTACACCTGTATGCAAGTCACGTGTCCTGTCTGCCACACCTCACCACCGCCACCACCATCACCGCCAGGCTGCTTACGCTGACCTTCACCCAACACCTGTCTCCTCGTGGTCACCTTATGATATGTCACCACCAATACTACCAATGTCACTACTACTACTCATCACTACTACTACTACTACTACTACTACTACTACTACTACTACTACTACTACTACTACTACTGTCGAGCTTTCATCACTGACAGTATCAGTTATATTGTCATCCTTTCCTTCTCTCGTTCCCTTCTTTCCTTCACCCTCCTCTCTTTTCTTTCTTCCCTTCCTTTCTCTCGCGTTTATAAGTGCCATGAAACATTCCTAACATCCTTTGCATCCTTCTCCTCCTCCTCCTCCTCCTCCTCCTCCTCCTCCTCCTCCTCCTCCTCCTCCTCCTCCTCCTCCTGACCTTTGGCTGTCGCTCTTCTAGTCAATGTTCATTCTCTCTCTCTCTCTCTCTCTCTCTCTCTCTCTCTCTCTCTCTCTCTCTCTCTCTCTCTCTCTCTCTCTCTCTCTCACACACACACACACACACACACACACACACACACACACACACACACACATTTATTTTTATTTATTATTATATTTTTTTCTGACTTATTAATGTGAAAACTGGTTGATACATTTGTGTGTGTGTGTGTGTGTGTGTGTGTGTGTGTGTGTGTGTGTGTGTGTGTGTGTGTGTGTGTGTGTGTGTGTGTGTACTGAACTTTCATTTGAGAGTAAACACACGACCAGCTTTTTTAATTCCAATCGACGACTAAACGTGCGAGAGAGAGAGAGAGAGAGAGAGAGAGAGAGAGAGAGAGAGAGAGAGAGAGAGAGAGAGAGAGAGAGAGAGAGAGAGAGAGAGAGAGAGAGAGAGTTCATGTTCACTCTTATCTTCTCCCCTCTTCTTGCTCTTTCCCTCCCATTTTTCCTATTTTCCTCCACTTTGGGAAGACATACCTATTTTCCTCCACTTTGGGAAGACATACTGTAGATGAGGAAGAGGGATGATGACGGAGAAGAGGAGGATGGAGAATGATAGGAAGTGGAGGAGGAAGGAGAGGAGGAGGGGGAAGAAGAGAAGAAGGAGGTAGATAAAGTAATTTAAGAACATCCTTGAAGCCATAATATGGAGAGAGAGAGAGAGAGAGAGAGAGAGAGAGAGAGAGAGAGAGAGAGAGATTGACCACTCGCTTTCCGTTGACTGACACTCGTCCCGTGACTCATTCTCTCTCTCTCTCTCTCTCTCTCTCTCTCTCTCTCTCTCTCTCTCTCTCTCTCTCTCTCTCTCTCTCTCTCTCTCTCTGTGTGTGTGTGTGTGTGTGTGTGTGTGTGTGTGTGTGTGTGTGTGTGTGTGTGACGTAGCACTTCACAATCTTACAGTGACGTCATTTTCCTCTCCCTTATAAGGCATGGCCACGCCCCTCTCTCTCTCTCTCTCCCCCTCACTCCCCTCTCCCTTCCCCTCCTCTTCCCTCCCCCACTCTTCCTCGCGTACTCTCCATCTCTCTCCCTCTCTCAGTTTCCTTCAAAATTCTGTACATAGGAGATGTGTGTGGTGTCTCTCTTGCTCACCCTCGCATCTCCTTCTCACTGTGATAGTATAGCAATATATGAGTGTGGATTTTACTGACAGATTTTAAGGTGGTTATATTAGCGAAAAAAAAATAAGTGAGGTGTGAGAATTACGCTTTGCCGCTGTGCTCTCCTCCGTGTGTCTCGCATTGTGGTGAAAAGAATGTGAGAGAAATTAAAGGGAGAGGTAATAGTGATCTAGTGGTTGAAAGGTGTTATGGAAAACGAAAGAAAGAAAAAAAAATGTAAAAAAGGATTAACTGATGGGTGCACTGAGTGAAAAAGAAGGAAGGGAGGATTTTTTTGAGATGAACTGAGTAATTGACAAGACTGAAGAAAGATAAAAAAGGTAATTGATTTTGTTGATTTTGTTCCTTATTGGTGTTGTTGTCAATCTTGTTTGTGGTATTTCATTAATTGGTTTATTTGTAGTTGTTTACATCGTTTGTCTATCGTACTTATGAGACTGCTCTTTTTTTATGTTGTCTATACATACAAACTACAGTAGGTTGTAGTAGTAGTAGTGGTAGTAGTAGTAGTAGTAGTAGTTCTTGTTGTTGTTGTTGTTGTTGCATTTTTTTCATTTTCAAGGTTAAATCCCAATATTTATCTATTTATCTATTATTTATTTATTTATTTACTTATTCAACATTTTATAAGAAACGTAAGCACATAATCATTGTTATTAATTTCTGGAGCTCAATTTCCTGGCAAGTGGTAGTAATTGTTCTTCAACAGACACTCACATTGACACTGGAATCACACCTCGGATACCTACGTGCTTGCCTCATTATTACCGGACTGTTATGGCATAGTACGAAAAGAGTAAATGAATTGATAAAAACAAGCGATACGATATTGGTAAATTAAATCATCGTGTAATTATGATATTAGTACTTGAATTACATCATGAATATTTACTCTACTGAACAATTCTGAAATATTATATAGTAAAAAAAAAAAGTGGAACAAAAACGAAGCGATTGGTCAGTTTAATCAATGTACAAATGTAATTACAGTATTGGTATTAGAATTACATCATGCAAACTTACATTTAACTGAACAATTTTGAAATATCACGAGAAAATAACGAAACGATTACCGTCAATTAAGTGTTCAAGTGTATTGCTAATGGAATTACATCGTGAACAATTACATTTTACTGACCAATTCTGAAACATTACGACAAAACAAGACAAGCGAAAGGATGACAGTAAATTAAATCAGTGTGCAAGTTTAATTAGACTCCTGTTAATCAGTGGCACTTGGCCTGATGATAAGTGTAATATTGATACGAAATGAAATCAATGAACGGGCCTAATGAAAATCCTGTTTATAGTTATTAATTAATGGTAATTATGATGACGTAGAGTGTAATATTGATGTGTGTGCGTGTGAGTGTGTGTGTGTGTTAGATGATGTGCGTAATACTGAAGTGTGTGTGTGTATACATTCGTGGTATAATGACACACACCACACTAATATAGACGTGACGGTTGCCAACGTTTCCTATTTGGCAACGTTTTCTGACTACCAGCAGCAGCAGGAGGAGGAGGAGGAGGAGGAGGAGGAGGAGGAGGAGGAGGGTTTACCTCCACCCACGCGCGTGTGACGTCATCTCTCTCTCTCTCTCTCTCTCTCTCTCTCTCTCTCTCTCTCTCTCTCTCTCTCTCTCTCTCTCTCTCTCTCTCTCTCTCTCTCTCTCTCTCCTGAAAAACGCGTCATGGGTATTTAAACGTGTACTGAGAGAGAGAGAGAGAGAGAGAGAGAGAGAGAGAGAGAGAGAGAGAGAGAGAGAGAGACATACGTAGTGAGTGTTAAGAAGAGACGGTTACTCTCTCTCTCTCTCTCTCTCTCTCTCTCTCTCTCTCTCTCTCTCTCTCTCTCTCTCTCTCTCTCTCTCTGTTGTTGTTGTTTATCTGTCTGCACTGTGGCTGACACGGGCTTTTGCCTATAGCAGCCCGCCACTGGTGTTTGGGGCAGTTGATTTGGAAGGGATGGTGTTATGTAGTACCTTGAAGGAGGGTAGTCGCGAACGGTGGCTATGAGGATGGGTAGGCTCTCTCTCTCTCTCTCTCTCTCTCTCTCTCTCTCTCTCTCTCTCTCTCTCTCTCTCTCTCTCTCTCTCTCTTATCAACATTCAAACATTCCACGCTTACTGTATATACATAGCTTTCTGTGATAATGCTGCCCTCTCTTTAAATGTGTAGTAGTAGTAGTAGTAGTAGTAGTAGTAGTAGTAGTAGTAGTAGTAGTAGTAGTAGTGGTGGTGGTGGTGGTGTTGGTGTTGTTGTTGTTGTTGTTGTTGTTGTTGTTGTTGTTGTTGTTAGTGGTAGTGGTGGTGGTGGTGGTGGTGTTTTTTTCACAATTGCATTAATTACGTAAAATGAATCTTAGTCACTAGTAATTATGTGTAATGGTGAAATACTAATAGAAGCAATAACAACAACAGCAGCAACACGAATAATACAGATGAATGATGCTGAGAATAACGAATAACATGGGAAACCGCAATAGTGATGACGTCATTGGTGGTGACTATAATGATGATGACTATGATGATGTTAGTATATTTTCTGGATCACCTGAAGATCCGCCACCCCAGATTGTCTCACCTGAAGATCCGCCACCCCAGATTGTCTCACCTGAAGATCCGCCACCCCAGACTCTCTCACTTGGTTAGGTTAGGTTAGGTTAGGTTAGGTTAGCCTAACCCTAACCTAACCTAACAACATGAACGCATTAAAAAACTGAGTGGATATAAAAAATGCAGAAAAAAAGTTTACTTCATTAAAAGTATGGGATCACCTGAAGATCCGCCACCCCAGATTGTCTCACCTGAAGATCTGCCACCCCGAGTGCGGCTGGGGTGGCGGATCTTCAGGTGATCCTATTTTCTTAACGATTATTCGTGTATTTATAATGAAAAAAAAAATGAAATTATGAAAGAGCTGCGGTTCCAATATTTAGTGATGATTGCTGAAATGATTAATAATATTTGTGGAGGTGGTGGTGATTCTAGCAATGATGATGAATGTTACTAATAATATTTAATGATGGTACGTAGTGGTGGTGGGTGGTGGTGGTGGCGGTGGTGGTGGTGGTGGTGCATACCTTGGCACATCACCACCACCACCACCACCACCATTATCTCCCTGTAGGCTTATGACTAATCTGGATGAGTAACCAATAGTGAGTCACCATCACCACTACCACCACTACTATCACAATTATCATCATTATCTTCCTCATCGTCACCACCATCACCATCATCACCACCACCACCACCACCACCATTTTAACTATCATCACCATCACTACCACCATAACCATCATGATCATACACCACGACCATCATTACCGTTTTAAATAATCATCACCAATAACACAACCACCATTACTACTACTACTACTACTACTACTACTACTACTACTATCGTCAAGGATGTTGATGCAAATCCCACCAACTGACAAGTGACATTTTAAAATTTTTGTTTACCCTTTTGTTAGTCGACCGTTAGTACTTTGGCTTAGCGTCTGTTTTTATGACTCCCTTTATTCCTCTTATTATTCTTCTACGTGGGCATGTCAGGGTTTTTTTTTTTTTTTTTTTTTGTGTGTGTGTTTATTTACGCAACAGCTGTCCAACGCAAGGATTGTGGGTTGAAAACAATGTCTTAGTAAAAAAGAAAGTGAGAGAGAGAGAGAGAGAGAGAGAGAGAGAGAGAGAGAGAGAGAGAGAGAGAGAGAGAGAGAGAGAGAGACAGGTAAATAACGAGTGCAAAGGAGAAGAAACGGTTACAACTCTCTCTCTCTCTCTCTCTCTCTCTCTCTCTCTCTCTCTCTCTCTCTCTCTCTCTCTCTCTCTCTCTCTCTCTCCACCTCAATCTTGCCTTCGATCTTTCCTTCCCTTCGTTCCTTCCTCCCAACCAACCCAACCCACCCATCCAGCCCAAAATAGCCCAACGCATTCATTTTTACCTCCCAGTAAGGTCAAAACCCTTCCCAAGTAAGAACCGTGCGTTCCTTGTACCTACTCTGAACTGTTGCTCACAGAACCTTACACACACACGAACACGTAGCAGAATAGGGAGTACAGACACACACACTGGAGGAGAATAAGGAGAGTTCTTCATCGCCTTTGCCTCCTGAAATATTCGACGATTCGAGGTGAAAACATTAGTCATGAAAGGTTAGATTTAAATAGATTTAAAAAGAGATAGGAAGACGCTGGGAAAATTGGAGAGAGCTATATTGAGAGGATCTGATTGCTGAAAATTTTGAGTATGCTATGAAGAGATTAGAGGAATTGGAAAGGCCGATATTGAAGAGTTCTGATTGCTAAATATATTAGTTAGGTAAGGTTAGATTTACAAAAGAGTACGAAGACGTTAGAGATATTAGAGAGGCTTATAGTGAGGGGATCTGATCTATGAAAAGTTTGGATATGTAAAGTTAAATTTGAAAAGGGATACAGAAAGATTAGAGAAATTACAGAGGCTGATGTTGAAGAGATCTGATGGATGAAAAGTTTGGATACTTAAAGTTTGATTTTAAGGAATGGATGGGAAGAAATTGGAAGAGGTGTAGAGGCGAGGAGGGGATTTAATGAGAGTATTTAAGTGAATGGCTGCATTGCAAAATCATTAGAGCCAATAATCACGATAGGACAAGAGCTGCTTAGAAAATGTGACGGACTGACAGACATACAAAGAGACAGTACCAAAACAGACAAATACATTTATCTTAGTAATATAGATTAATCTCTTCCTCCTCCTCCCCCTCTCCTCCTCCTCTTCCTTCATCTTACATAACTCATTGTAAAGAGCAATAGAATATCAAATGAAGGTTCAGAATACATTAATTGCAAGACTGACAGATGAGTCAAATGCAGGTAGATAAGCAGGTGATACACAGACGTATAGTAATGAGATGAAGAGTGAAGAGTTAGTGAAAAGGAAAGTATATGAGAGTGAAATAGGTTCTGATAGGAGAGGAAAGCCACTTGAAAGGATAGGATAAATGAGTACAGGCATGAGAGAGAGAGAGAGAGAGAGAGAGAGAGAGAGAGAGAGAGAGAGAGAGAGAGAGAGAGAGAGAGAGAGAGAGAGAGAGAGGGCGGTTTGAACAAGCAATATGGGTTTGAATATAAAAAGGAGATTGAAAGGTGGAAGGATATGGTGAAGGAGTATATGTGTAAGAGAGAGAATAATGGAGAGAGGCGGTTTGAACAAGAAAAAGGGAGAATTTGGTTATGGAGAGGGTGGAGGGTGGAAGAACTGAACAGAGTGAAGGAGTGTGAAAGAGAGATTAGGAAAGAAACATTTTGAACAAGCAAGATCGGAAATGTTCGGATATGGAGAGGGTGGAGGCTCGTCTGCTGTGGACATTCCCAAGAAGCGTCACACAGGCAGGCAGGCAGGCAGGCAGACAGACAGACAGACAGACAGACAGACAGACAGACAGACAGACAGACAGACGGGTGTGATGAAACAGGATAAGGCATCAAGGTAAACAAGGTCAGAGCCATAGAGATGAAAGGCGTGTTCAAGGTCACAAAGGTCAGCTGACTGCCAAAACAAGGTCAAGATAATGAGCTGATAAACGCAAGCAAAGATACAATACATAGTCTCTCTCTCTCTCTCTCTCTCTCTCTCTCTCTCTCTCTCTCTCTCTCTCTCTCTCTCTCTCTCTCTCTCTCTCTCTCTCTCAATCTCTTGGGATCTCATTTGTGTTCCTTCCCAGAGTTCTGATTGGATGAGACTGGTGGTGATGGTGGTGGTGGTAGTAGTGGTGGTGGTGGTGGCTAAAACTGTTTTCCTAAAGAAGTTGGGGAAGTGGAGGAGAAGAATGAGGAGGAGGAGGAGGAGGAGGAGGAGGAGGAGGAGGAGGAGGAGGAGGAGGAGGAGGAGGAGGAGGAAGAAGTTTGGGAAGGGAGAGAAAGAAAACGTAAGACTGAAGAGGAAATACCTTAGTAAAGATGAGTAATAATGATAATAATAATAATAATAATAATAATAATAATAATAATAATAATAATAATAATAATAATGTTTGTATAATAATAATGAGTTTGCATGCATGGTTCTTGCTCTCCAATAATGTGTTTATAAGTAGGAGTGGTGGTGGTGGTAGTAGTAGTAGTAGTAGTAGTAGTAGTAGTAGTAGTAGTAGCAGTAGTAGTAGTATTAGTAGTATTAATAGTAGTAGTAGTTGCTGTTGTTGTTGTTGTTGTTGTATATGAAAAGAAGGAAGAGGAGGAGGAAGAGGAGTGGTTGTTATTGTTGTTGCTATTGTTGATGTTGATTTTGTTGTTCTAGTAGCTTTGGTAGTAGTGACGACGGTAGTAGTAATGATAGTGATGACCGTGGTGGTGATGGTGATTGTGGTGGTAGTGTTACGTAGTGGTGATTCTGCATGTTTATACTTTCTAATTCTCTCTCTCTCTCTCTCTCTCTCTCTCTCTCTCTCTCTCTCTCTCTCTCTCTCTCTCTCTCTCTCTCTCTCTCTCATCTTAATCTGCTTTCCCAGTTGCTGAGAACGAGGTCAACCATTCATAGCTGTCCGTCTGTCTGTCTGTCTGTCTGTCTGTCTGTCAGTTTATGTCTGTCTGTCTGTTTATCCGTGTGTCTGTCTGTGTGTTTGTATCTTTGCCTGTTTGTCTGTTTGCGTCTGTCTGTCTAGGCATGTGCTCATCTGTCTGATTGTCTCTCTATCTGTCTGTTTATGTCTATATCTGTGTCTGTCTGTATGTACGTCTATGTATGTGTATTTGCCACTCTCTCTCTGTCTGCATGCATGTTTGTATGTTGGTTACGTGTATGTGTGTGTGTATGTGTATGTCTGTTCATTCGTCCAATAGTTTGTTTATCTTTTTGCTGGAGAGAGAGAGAGAGAGAGAGAGAGAGAGAGAGAGAGAGAGAGAGAGAGAGAGAGAGAGAGAGAGAGAGAGTTTTGATGATAGTTCTTCTTAATTTATTATTAATTTATTCATCATTAATTCATTATACTAAAGTAAATAAAATTACTGTTTTTCACACTACTACTACTACTACTACTATTACCACCACCAGTCCAGCATTACTGTTATCTCTCTCTCTCTCTCTCTCTCTCTCTCTCTCTCTCTCTCTCTCTCTCTCTCTCTCTCTCTCTCTCTCTCTCTCTCTCTCAGGTTGTGATGCTCTTTGCTTTTCCATCATATTCGTAATTAATTCATTCCTTATTTAATTAACTCGCTCTCATGTACCTAATTATTAATGAATTCTGAGTTCATGTCAAGATCTGGTTCAGATGTCAGCGACTAAAACACACACACACACACACACACACACACACACACACACACACACACACACACACACACACACACACACACACACACACACAGATAGACTGATAGATACTTTGCTGACCACAGACCTGATAAAAATAAGATTTCTTGATAAAGATACCATGAAAGGTCCAAGTATAAATTCAAATTACAGTAAAAGGCTGCTGTGTGGTACAGACGTGGCGCTGGTGTCGTGAAAAAGAGAGTTACACAAATCACACTGACACAAAAATAAACAAATACAAATAAAAAAAATAAAATAAAAAAAACATGACACTAAAATGAAGTTGAACAGTAAAGTAAAATATTAAACAATAGATAAAAAAAAAAAACGAGTAGAATCCTGTGATCCAATATGCAGAACCTGATAAAACGAAATATTCCAAACCCAAAATAAAATATCCACAAGGAACACAACACTAAAATTAGATGTAGCAGTAAACACAATAGAAGATAGAACGAAAGATAAAGCAAAAAGCCATGTTTATAGGTAGACAAGCGGCCCAAAATGCATAACATGATGAAACGAAAATTTTCTAAAAATGACAAATCCACAGGACAGGAAACCAGTAATTTAAAAGATGCTCTTTAAAACCAAACTGAAACACACAAAGGTCAATAAAATAATAATGTTAAGTGGGATGTGGGAGAGGACAGCGTGGCGGATGTGACAGACAGTAGCGTAACCTTTTATTTCATTAAACAGATTTTCCATGGTAGTGATATTGAACTGCTGGCGTAAGCGTAAGGCTGCGATGTGAGAGCTATGTTCAGTGGTGTCAGTCTGTCTAGAGAGAGAGAGAGAGAGAGAGAGAGAGAGAGAGAGAGAGAGAGAGAGAGAGAGAGAGAGAGAGAGAGAGAGAGAGATTTTTTACTGAGCACTGAGACTACTAGGAAAAATCTTGCCATTTCCTCCTTGCCTTAAGAGAGAGAGAGAGAGAGAGAGAGAGAGAGAGAGAGAGAGAGAGAGAGAGAGAGAGAGAGAGAGAGAGAGAGAGAGAGAGAGAGAGAGAGAGAGTTTCCCTTTCTTCCCCTTCCTAATCTTATGTATATAGTCCTTGAAGGAGGGAGAGAGGAGAAGGGAGAAGCATAGAGGGATGAGTGGGAAAGAGGGACAGAAGGTTAGGTGTGGGAGGAGAAATTAGAAGAGGAGAAAGTGAAGGAAGAATGAAGGTAGGAGGACGAGAGGAGGAGAAGGACGGAATGGAGGAAGAAGAAAAGAAGAGAGAGAAAAAAAAAGAAAGAAAATGAACATAAGTGAAAGAGAAGGAGGAGGAAGATGAGGGGGAGGAAGGAAAGGAAGAAGGAGAAATGAGAAGAAAAGAAACAGGAGGCATAGGAAAGGAGAGAAGGAAGGGAGAAGAGGGAAAAACGATCAGATAAAAAGGAGAAAGAGAGAATAGTAAAGAAAGAGAAAAGGAAGAGAATGTAATAAAAGAGGAAGATGGAGATAAGGAAAACGGAATGAAGGACAGATGGAAGGAGAGAAAGGCAAATGAATGGAACAAGCTGAAATAACTGGAGAGAGGCGAAGGAAAGGAATGGAGGGGAGAAAAGGAAGGGGAGAGAGAGAGGGAATGGAGGGAGACAACTGACCTCACCTTGACCTATTATACCTGAGTCTCACCTTGATAATGCAGGTGTGGGTGTGACCTCTCTCTCTCTCTCTCTCTCTCTCTCTCTCTCTCTCTCTCTCTCTCTCTCTCTCTCTCTCTCTCTCTCTCTCTCTCTCTCTCGTAATGCTTGATAGAACACAGCAAAAGTAGCCATGCAGGTTGAGAGAGAGAGAGAGAGAGAGAGAGAGAGAGAGAGAGAGAGAGAGAGAGAGAGAGAGAGAGAGAGAGAGAGAGACTTAACGGAACACTGCTGGAATGAAGAAAAATCGTGAGAGAGAGAGAGAGAGAGAGAGAGAGAGAGAGAGAGAGAGAGAGAGAGAGAGAGAGAGAGAGAGAGAGAGTTAAGGAGGTAGGATAAAGGAGAGTATGTGAAGGGCATAGAGAAATGGAAGGAGTGAAAGAAGGAAGGAAAGGAAGAATAAAAGAGAAAAAAAATAAAATGCAAGAGAAATCATTTGAAATAGAAGAAGAAAGAGATAGAGAGGAGAGATGAAGGAAAGAATGAAGAAGGAAGGGAAGAGTAAAAAAATGAAGGAAAGAAGAAAAGTAAAACACGAAGTATAAAAGAAATAATGAAAAGTAAAGAGGAATAAAGATAAGAAGTAAGAAAGAGATATAGAGGAGAGATGAAAGAAGGAATGAAGAAGGGAGGGAAGGAGGAGGAAGAAAGAGAGAAGGCTACTTAAATTCTCTACCTGCCTTAAGTTAATATGTAGGAGCACACCTGAACGTCTCTCTCTCTCTCTCTCTCTCTCTCTCTCTCTCTCTCTCTCTCTCTCTCTCTCTCTCTCTCTCTCTCTCTCTCTCCTTTTATCCTCACTTTTCTCCATTTCTATCTTTCATTCCTTTTCTTTTTTCTTATTATTTTTATAAGATTTTTCTCACTTTTCATTATTTTTTTATTTTATTCTCTCTCTCTCTCTCTCTCTCTCTCTCTCTCTCTCTCTCTCTCTCTCTCTCTCTCTCTCTCTCTCTCTCTC
>NC_087167.1:16925000-16927500 GCF_035594125.1 Scylla paramamosain
GGAGTGAGTTGGTGGATGGGGCAAGAGGGGTGTTGTGTTGTGTTGTGTTGTGTTGCTGTTGTGGTGGTGGTGGCGGCGGCGGCGGCGGTAGTAATAGTGCAGCAGCAACAGCAGCAGCAGCAGCAGCAGTTGTTGTTGTTGTTGTTGTTGTTGTTGTTGTTGTTGTTGTTGTTGTTGTTGTTGTTGTTGTTGTACGTAGTAGTAGTAGTAGTAGTAGTAGTAGTAGTAGTAGTAGTAGTAGTAGTAGAACTAAGGTTAAATTCGAGATAATAATACGGAAGTAGTACTAGTAGTAGTAGTAGTAGTAGTAGTAGTAGGAGGAGGAGGAGGAGGAGGAGGAGGAGGAGGAGGAGGAGGAGGAGGAGGAGGAGGAGGAGCAGCAGCAGCAGCAGCAGCAGCAGCAGCAGCAGCAGCAGCAGCAGCAGCAATAGTAGCAGGAGCAGCAGCTAGCAACACACACACACACCACCACCACCATCGATAACAATAACAACAACAACTCCCTCCCTTCTTCCCTGCCCCCTCCCTCTCTTTACACATAGTTCCCTAACAAGCTCTAAACACTGGGCCCGGGGAGGGGGGAGGTAAGTATTAACCCTTCCGGCGGAACTAGGAAATTCCGGCGTGATAGGAAGTTGGAGTGAAAGGAGGGGTGAGGGGATAAGGTGAATGTAGGAGAGGGGGAGAGGTGATGTGAGGGGTAAGGAGAGGAGGGGTGAGGTGGGGGAAGTAGTAATAGGCAAGGGGATAGGTAAGGAGAGGGCTTAGGGAGGAGAGAGGAAGGGTGAGCGGTGATAAGGATGAGGAGAAAGGGGGAGGCTGTGGGGAGAAGGGGAGGTGAACGGAGGGTGAGGGGGCTGAGGAGAGGGGAAGTGTGAGGATGTACACTTAATTATCATTATTACGTCACTTCCTTGTCAACAGATTAATTGCATGGTTTTGGTGTGGCGCAACAACAACAGCTACTACTACTACTACTACTACTACTACCAATAATAATAATAATAATAATAATAATAATAATAATAATAATAATAATAATAATACCACTACCACTAGAAAAATACTACTACTATTGATAACAACAATAATAATAATAATAATAATAATAGTAGTAGTAGTAGTAGTAGTAGTAGTAGTAGTAGTAGTAGTAGTTCAATTCAATTCAATTCAATATTCTTTATTCACACAAGATGTGTACACAAACTAAAATACATACTAAAACTAAAAGAAAGAAAAACATTTCATTTAATTATTAAAAAAAGACATAAATTTATACTAAATTAGACAATATCATACTGAATCCGACGTCACTCGGTGCACAAAGCATCAATCAACATCTTAGTTTCCCTTACATCTAAGATTGTGGTATCACATCTATCCCTCATCAAACACAATTCACGAATTTGTGCACCAGTCCGTGCAAGTTCGTACTGGTCACACTGCAGCTGCGTCCAAACCTTATTGATGTCTCCAATATTCATATTAAATTTGTATGAAAGATATCTTACATTACTGCCCATTATTGAATGTCTTCCATAAACCCCCATTCTTCCTATTGTTCTTATAACCATATTGTCTGATGTTAATATTTGGTTTATAAAAGCAATCTCCCGTTTTGCGAACCACATTTCTGGGGGCATAACATTAGCAATGTGAGGAAGCAGACTACAGTGTGTGGTCCAGGGCAGCTTCCACACTCGACGCACTGCAACCCTCCACGCTCGGTACACCGCTTCCATGCTACCATCACACACATTTAAAAGTTGACTACCATAAAAACTAGAACAATATTTAAAAAACAAAGTATTTCTTACATGTGACAGTCCACCCTTAAAACGGGATAAAAATGAATTACATTGTCGATAAAAATCAGTCACACATTTAGAAGTATCACATTTAAAAATATTTCTTCCTAAAACATTTCCCAGGTGTACAATTTCCTCCATAATATCAATAGTTTTACCATTAATTTCTACATTAGGAATTATATTACTTCTTTTATTACCGTGGAAAACTATTAATTTGCTTTTCTTTTCGTTATACACAATGTCATATCTCGATGCATAATCTACACAGATGCTTATCATCTTCTTGAGAGCAAAAACACTTGGTGCTAGACCTTTTAGGTCATCAGCAAACCCGAAGGCTCCTGCATAGGTGCCACCCATGTAGCAGCCAACGCCAGAGTCTCGCAATTCCGTGAGTAACCCGTCTACATAAACACAATACAGTATAGGAGAGATCACACCACCTTGTTTGACTCCATTACTCACTTCAAATGTACTAGACAGTAAGTCATTCCATCTTACGCTTAGTTTTTGATTTACGTACATGTTTAACAATAATCTACATATAAGAGGACATACATTACGTTTCAATAGAATATCAAATAATTTGCAATAATTAACTCTGTCGAAAGCCTTGCTTGCATCTAAAGTAAACCCATAAACAGTTGTACCTTTAGATACATAATAAGACACAGTTTCTCTCACCATTG
>NC_087167.1:16935000-16972500 GCF_035594125.1 Scylla paramamosain
TAGAGGCCAGAAACAAGGCAAATAGGGTACTAGGATTCATTTTTAGGAGTGTTAAAAGTAGAAGGCCAGAAGTTATATTAAAGTTATACTTGGCGCTGGTCAGACCTCATCTAGACTACGCTGTGCAGTTCTGGTCCCCACATTACAGGAAAGATATAGGTCTATTACAATCAGTACAAAGGAGAATGACTAAAAGGATACAGAGGATGAGGAGTATTCCTTATGATGTGAGACTGAAGTTGTTAAATTTACATTCTTTAGAGAGCTGTAGGTTAAGAGGGGACCTGATAGAAGTATTTTAAGTGGTATAAGGGTTATAACAAGGGGGATGTAAGCAAAATTCTTAGGATCAGCAACCAGGGTAGAACAAGAAATAATGGGTTCAAGCTTGAAAAATTTAGGTTTAGGAAGGAGATAGGAAAAAATTAGTTCTCAAATAGAGTGGTAGATGAGTGGAACAGACTCAGTAATCATGTTGTGAGTGCTAGGACATTAGAGAGCTTTAAGAGGAGATTAGACAGGTTTATGGATGGGGATAATAGATGGAAATAAGTAGGTATATTTCATACAGGGACTGCCACGTGTAAGCCTGGTCGCTTCTTGCAGCTTCCCTTATTTCTTATGTTCTTATGAACTGGAAGGAAAAGAAACTGGTCAAGGTTACAAAAAGATAGGAAAGAGAATCCTCCTAATCACTTCTCACAAATAAGAAAAGTGTAAAAAGTTAAAAGTGATTTTGTTATTCCTCCCTCAAAAGAATTTAATTTATAAGATGTGGGGAAAGAAATAATGATTCCAGAGTTTGCTACTGTGTCTGTTGCATTTTTTTCTTATATCATTCTGAGGTTTATTATTATCTTGTCATCTATTAATGCTTCAAACTTGTGTCTCTGTTATTTCTTAATTTATTTATTTTCTATTTCTTATTTATTTTTCCCTTTCTCAACATAATCTGTCACTTTTCCTCCCTTCATATATAGGCAAGTCCTCCTCCTTCATATGCATTTATATCTCACCTTCTCCTCCTCCTCCTCCTCCTCCTCCATATGCATATATATCTCACCTCCTCCTCCTCCTCCTTGTCCTCCTCCTCCTCCTCCTCCTCCTCCTCCTCCTCCTCCTCCTCCTCCTCCTCCTCCTCCTCCTCCTCCTCCTCCTCCTCCTCCCATTACTATAATCATCTAGTTAAATGTACCTCTGCGAATACAGTTTTTAAAGAAGTGCCTCATCAGATGACACAAATGTTAGGATTGTATGTAGATTTTATGTAGTAGAAGTAGACCTCATTTCTCGTACTTTTCTCTCAAATTCCATGTTGTTTTTCTATACAACATGGTATCATTTCCTTTTTCTGGCCAGCTTCAGCTGGAGAGATGGTGGGGTGGGGAGGAGCCTTCTCTTGTTGCTATCCTGTCTCTCACTAATAGTTAGAGTAGAATTGTTATCAAAACAGCATAGTAAGGACCTCAGGGTCTATTGCTGTTTGGACTTCCTCTATATTCCTTTGTATTCTTCCTCCTCCTCATCCTCCTCCTCCTCCTACACTAAGCCCTGCAGCACCTCACCTTGCTACATTCCTCATCCATGTCTCACCACATTACAGAGTAGGTGACTTTCCCCCATTTCACAATCTCCACTATTTCTTTCATTAATCCACCTACTGCTCCTCCCACATCTTCCTCTCTCATTCATGTCTTCTAGCCTTCTTCATTCCATTATGTTTCTTTACAGCCTCACCCTCAATTATTTTATACACATAGACTTGCTGGTTACTACTGGCTCTACCCTTTTTTTTGGGGGGGGGAGGAGAGGGAATGGCATTAAGAGCAGGTATTTTACCATTTCTTTAGTCCTTGGCCACTTTAATATACAGTATATGTCATATAAACAGTGCACGCGTGGGACTGAGTCACTGAGTAAACACAGTGCAGTGGGCCGCGGATGGCATGAAGCAGTGCGCTCTGGTGGCGAGGGGACAAAGTATACCTCACGCGGGAATTTTAATCGATTTTATGAATACACATTGATTTTTTTATTGATTTTAAGGCTCGGGGAAAAATGTGCCAGATACTTGAAGCTGCCGGATACTCGAATGCCGGATCAGAGGGATTTTACTGTATATATATATATATATATATATATATATATATATATATATATATATATATATATATATATATATATATATATATATATATATATATATATATATATATATATATATTTTTTTTTTTTTTTTTTTTTTTTTTTTTTTTTTTTTTTTTTTCTCCAACATTTCTTCCCTCTTTCCTTTCTTACTTCTACCTTTCTTTTTTTCATTCTTGTTGCAGGTTCTTCCTTCTTCTTTCATGTTTCATCTCTTCTTGCTATTCTTTTGGCAATTATACAAGCTTTTTTTCTTTTTTTCTTTTTTTTTTCTTTAGCCAAATAGGAGTAATATCTGTCTGCTCATTTATACATTTTTCTACAATTTCTCATTAAAAGCATAATCAAAATATTCATTCATTTGTATTTTTATGTATCTATTATCAATAGGTATCTCTTATCAGGAGTAGTGGAATAAAAAGTGATGGTTGGTGCAGACTTTTGTAACCAAACAGCCTGCAAAAGACTTCAAGATCTGCTTGTGATTGCTGTGCTTTGTAATCCTCTGCAAACTTATGCCACTTTACTTCTCCCTTGCAGATTTGACATCATCAGAAAACTGGGACAGGGAACGTATGGCAAGGTGCAGCTGGCCATCAACAAGGAGACAGGACAGGAGGTGAGTTGTGGCTGCCATCAGTACTCAAACACCAACACAAAAGCATCATAACTTTTTTCAATAATAGTTCTATTCAGAGGGAAGTTTAATGTGTGGCTTTCTGCTTCACTACACTACTCAGATTTTTTTTTTTTTTATTTATTTATTTTTTTTTTACTCCATCTCCCTCTTTTCTCTCTTCTCACTATTGACTATTAACCATAGAGATTACAGATGATAGTAGTGAGAGGATTAGAAAATGCAAAGATGAGGTATATGAACAAGTGCAAGTAGAGGGAAAAAAGTTCATTGACAATATACTAGTCACTATTCCTCATGATTTAAAACCAAAATTAGTGACACAGTAAGGAAAGATTATATCACTAACAAAAACACTTAAAAAACACAACAATAATTATTTTAAAATTATGAAGCAGCTGTAATCTTAAAGACAAAAAAAGTTAAACCGTTTGAATCCCGTATATTGTATATACTCTCATTTTGGCTAAACTAGACCCAAACAAAACTTTAGGGCATGAAGCTAAATATAGAAACATGATCTTCCCCTTGCCTTCTATATGTGTACAAGTGTGGAAGCTGGCAAAGGGTTCAATAAACATGAGGAGGTAGTAAACTTGTCAGGTATCCTCTGTGATACAGGGAAAAAAACTAAGAGGGGAGGGGATAGAGGGATTCCAAGGTATGTAGGACAAATAAAAAGTTTTCTGTCAATTCTCAAGGCTAAGGCTTCTTGTGTAATTCAAGTTGGTTCCCTCTGACATATGCTTAATATCTGTTTGTGCTGAGGCTTGTTTTCACTTCAGGGACACATTATATTCTTGCTGGAGATGAGAAATATGGATGTCTACTTGATGAATGGATAATTAAACTAACAATATGGCAACCCAGAGATGGTAAACGATGTTAAGATAGAGAGAAAACTACATGGAGAGATGAAATATGTAATTTTGCCTTAGGTGGCCTGCACTGAATAAGTGGAGATGATTAGGGAAGACATGCAATAAAATAACAGAGACATGCATTAAGGATGAGGATGATCATATATCAAGAGTAGTCATTCCCTGTACAGTAATGTCAAGATAGTACTGTAACTTGCTATTTTCTCTCACATGTACATTTGTTAAATTGAAATGGCAGGTTTTGGATGGCAGGAAACCTTGAGTGAGACTAAACACATACAAAAACAATTTTCATCTGATTTAGAAAAGCAAAAAAAAGCAAAAAAGGGAAGAAAAGAGAAAATTGACAACATCCATTACATTTACAAGACCAAAAATACCGTACAACAAAAAAGAACATGGTAGCGATGTAAACTCTGAAACTCTCTGTGTTTCTGTTTTTCCCTCATCTTAAGATTAAAAGTTTTCAAAAGAATTGTATGAACAGACCTTAGAAACTAACCTGGAAAGTTCTCTTGGTTCTTCTACTCTTTCTTTCTGGGGAACAAAATTGCAAGTGGGCTTTTTATTTTATTCTATTTTATTTTTTATTTTTATTTATTTACTTTTCTCTCTTACCTTGACAAGCCTTCCTAACATGAAAAATATACATATGATAAAGCTTGACTGAAACTAAACATACACATAAAAACAGTTGCCTGATATAATAAGAGAAACTCAGAAAAACATGTCACTGTAATAATAATGTGAAAAAATACTGTACAGCCATGAGAAGAAGAGAAAAATAGTGGTATTCAGAAATGCACACAGTTTTTATAAGAGTAAGAAAACAGAAGTGAACACTGCATTCAGCAATGCCACCTCCTCCTCCTCCTCCTCCTCCTCCTCCTCCACAATAAAAGAAACTTTGTCCACATTTCACAACAAAAACATAACTTTTCGTTCCTTTCCTACTGTGAACACACACACACACACACACACACACACACACACACACACACACACACACACACACACACACACACATTTCATAGAAGAAAAGATATACAGAAACTGGAAAGAATACAGACAATAGCGACAAAGATGGTACCAGAATTAAAAGACAAACTATGAAGAAAGACTTGAAGAGATGGGATTAACAACACAACAAGAGAGAAGAGAAAGAGGAGACCTGATAACAATGTACAAATTAGTTAAAAATATAGAATAGACAGAAATAACTTAGTACCACAGATGGAGGAGGGAGAATGACAGACGAGGGTGCATGAGAAGAAAATAAAGAAGAGTGGATAATCGAAAGACATCAAGAAATACAGCTTCCTGTACAGAACTACTGAAATCTAGATTGATTTGAAGGAAGAAGGGGTTGGGGCAGTGTACACATTTAAAGAGAAACTGGATAAATATGGTTATGGAGACAGGGCTCGTGCCTTGTACGATACAACTAGGTAAATATAACAGATAAATACACCTATTTGCAAATACAAAAATATTAATAAAGACAGGGAAATACAAATTAGTCTAGAATGCTTGAAAAAGGATCATGTGATTTTTATCCAGTCATTTTAAAACTAATAAAAACCAATTATTGATAATAACTTATTAAATACCAAGTTACTTAAAACTCCTGGACAGAGTTTTAGGTAAAAGACATTGGCATATAAAAAGGCCTTGTTGAAAATTAACCATATTCTAAATAAAATGTGTAGGTACTTTGGAAAATTAGGCAATTAAGAAATGCTTCAAATGTCTAATGACACCCATGTTATCAAAAAAATTGTGCTGACCAGTATAATGATGACAACAGTATTAGTAACTAAGAAGCTGATGTGAAATTAGGATATTCATTATAGTATAAGAACTTGAGAAAACAAAGGAAACAACAAGAAGCCATCAAGCCAACACATGGCAGACCCTGTGTAAAACTTACTATTCCTACTATCATCCCTATGCATAAATATGTCTAATCTTCTTTCAGGGCTCCCTATTGACTCAGCAATAAATCTATCTGATCTTTTAAAGCTGCATATTGACTCAGCAATACATTTGTCTACATAATCTTCTTTCCAAGCTCCCTATTGACTCAGTATTACCAACCTGAATACTGAGTCTATTCTCTTCATCTTCCACTCTGTTTGAGAACCAGTTTTCACAAGAGCACCTAAGCCAGCCAGCAGCAAGGCAGGGCAGGCCACACAATAGACCAGGCCATCCAGGGACAGGCCAATATACACATCACCACAACCACAGGCACCAGAAACAAAGACTGCTCTGTCCCAGCCACTCTTGATCCTAACACAACTGAATCCTTGATGACAAACTGCCTCTCTCTCTCTCTCTCTCTCTCTCTCTCTCTCTCTCTCTCTCTCTCTCTCTCTCTCTCTCTCTCTCTCTCTCTCTCTCTCTCTCTCTCTCTCTCTCTCTCTCTCTCTTCTATTATAGCCTGTATTTAATCTGTAGTAGTTTCCAGTTCAACTAACAGTATAAACTAACAGATCTGGAATTTGTTCTTTTCCTCTCTCTCTCTCTCTCTCTCTCTCTCTCTCTCTCTCTCTCTCTCTCTCTCTCTCTCTCTCTCTCTCTCTCTCTCTCTCTCTCTCTCTCTCTCTCTCTCTCTCTCTCTCTCTCTCTCTCTCTCTCTCTCTCTCTCTCTCTCTCTAAACACACAATATTTCACCATTATACATCCTACTCTCCATCCCCCTCATCCCCTCCATCCTTCCCCCAGCCAAACCACTCTGTCAGTCTGGTGGAAAACGTTAAGACTCTCCCCAAAAGGAAACCGACACCACAGGAGCATGTCTGGGCTGGTCAAAAGCTGTCTCCCTGAATACCAATAAGCAAGCTAGCAGGGTGAGGCTGGTAAAGCAAGACGCCTTGAGCAGCTACAGATACATGATATTTCCATTAAATTAGTTTTAGCTTTAGTGTCATTTGCATAAAACACAAACACATATGTAGATGTCTATATGTTTTTGTTTATGGAGGGCATAGGGTTAAGAAAGAGTCACATAAATAGGACTGTCAAGAGAGACTGAGTGAGTAAATATATGACTTTTCCATAACATCAGCTTGGTACCCCTTTCATAAACACTGTCACAAATAGATGGTGTTGTGAGTTTATGTTTGGAGAGCAGGTGGTTAAGAAATAGTCATGAATTAGCATAAGCCTGAAGCAGTGATAGGTTAGTACTGTCTACTCATACATCTCACAACAAGGAAATACTGCATTATATCCCCAACCCAAGAATATATTTAGGGAAAAGTGTGCAATATACATGTAAAGAATGCATATAAAAACAAAAATATATGTAAAAAGATATTCTTCAGATCTGAATCATCTAAAAATATATAGAATATCATCCACCAGGCTGGTTTCCCCAGAAATGAAGGTAGCCAAGAAGAAAATCTTTTCCTTCACAATTTTCACCAAAAATGTATATTATAAAGATGCTTTCCAGATATATATAATCAAAACACTCATTATTATGCAACATAAACCTTTTCCTCTTCATCATATGACTTTCACCAAGAAATGTATATAGAGATGCTTTCCAATGGATTTAGATATTCTATGAGCAAAAAATGCTCATTATTATACAAACAAGAAACCTTTTTCCTCTCTACATAACTTTCCCAAAAAAGGAATCCTGCCAAAAAACTGCAACATGAAATCTGCCACATACAGACAAAGCATTCAGTTTCAGAAAGACAGATTTAGGATTCATAAAAGCAAAAATTTCTTTGATGAAATAGTTATCAGTAAGTGGAATACTGGAACACAAACATGCAATTGGTATCCTTTGTGTCACCACCTCTAATTCTTTGACCGCTATAGCTTCTCGGCTAAAAAAAAAAAAAAAAAATGGTCATGTGTAAGCTTGGAGTATAAAATTTTGAAAGATAAAATTAACGATAAGGTCTGGTGAAAGTTTACAGTAAAACATTGGAAGTTAAAATTCATAGTACGATGGTCTATGCAAGTTTAACAGCATAAATTTTAAAGGTAACACGAAGTGAAGCAGGTGATCAAGTACATAATAAAAACTTCAAGTGCATGTAGTTCAATATATCTGCTTAGTAAAGTTACCCAAGGTTACACAAATGAAATGTAATGTCTTAACTTCACATTCATAACAGTCAGAAAGTTAAACTGGCATGACACTCAAGAGATAAAGAGAGAAGAGGCAGTTTTATGAGAGGATAAATCTCTGGCCTCTTGACAATTAGTATGCTAAGCACACTCTACCTTGATGTAGTAGCAGTGGTGGGCAGCAGGTGGTGGCTGGTTCTGTGTGGCACCCACCTGTAGGGGAGAGAAAGTTGCATGCATTAATAGGGTACAATATTGGCCACTGTAGAAAACTGATTATGAAGTGAAAGTCCTGGTGCTATTTTAACAATAGAATTTAGTCTGAGACTTTGGTGTAAATATGGTGTAAATTACAATCATACTGTAAAATGGAGTATGGTAAAAATATTATATGGCATTACGGAAAATGTCTGGTGCTGTTTGAAGACTATAATTAAAACTGATAATGTGATGTAAATATGAGATGAAGATCAATCAGTAAATTGCAGTATAAAATATTATATGGCATTGTGGAAAATTTTAGACATAGAAGTACTGAAGCTAAATAGAAGATTAGAAGAGACTCCAAGATTATGTTATACAAATAAGGTAAACTGTATCACTAAACAAGAGAACCTCATTGTAACTTGAAAAAAAAAGATGCAAAGGAAGATGTTTAAAGTGTTAAGAAATAAGATAGGAATGGCATTACTGACAATAAGGTAATGTACAGATATGGTAAAGTACATCAATAACCAAGACAGAATTAATATAAGATAGAAGAGAAAATACACATGGATAAGACTAAAAAGCAAGATATAAGAGAAGATGAGATAAACATTACTATCACAGTGTAAAGTAAATTATTAAAGAAGACTGACAAAAAAAATATATAAATAAAGTTATAATAAAACAAAATGTCAGAAAGAAACAGATAAAGATAAGTGGGAAATATGAGAACAAAGAGATTAATCTGATATATGATGGAAGATGTCATGTAAAAAAAACAATATCTAATAAGAGAAGATAAGGTAGCCAAATGAATCTACAGCTGAAGAAGAGAAAGAAAAGAAAAGAAAAATTGAGATAAGAAGATTTCATAAGAATAAGATTAAAGATAAAGAACAAGGGATAATGGTATGTAAGAAAAAAAGGAAAGAAAAAGAAGGGTGAAGGATGTTATACAAATAAAATTAAGGAATAAAAAAAATAGTGAATAGGAAGTGAACAAAATGAAAAGGAAAGATGAAAGATGTTATAAGAATAATGTAAAACAAAATTTAAAAATGTTTGATAAAATAATAGAAACAGAAAAGGAAGCTTGAGGGATGCCTTATGAATAAAACAGAGGAATACGAGAGAAAAGCCAATAGGTTAGGAACACACTGTGAAAGAGAAATAAGCAAGAAGAAAGACAAACAACACCAACAGGATGAGGAAGTGCAAGAAAGTGCAATGTCAAATGAATGAAAGATGAAGAGAAAGGAGAAGTAATGGAAGGAGAATGAATCATGAGGGAAAGTCAATAAAAGATAAACTTGAGAGACATTCTGGGTTAGAGTGTCAGACTTAATGCTAAAAATAGATAGCAAGGGAATGCATGTTGTTATTTTATTTTATTTTTTATTTTATTTTTTTATTTTTATTTTATTTTTTATTTTATTTTTTTATTTTTTTTACCACACTGTGATGTTTCTTCTTGCTCTACAACCACAGGCTAAAACTGCAAAATTTGTCCTTTAGCCTATCACAGTGAAAGGGCTAAACATATTTCTCTTGTTATGCCAGGCTACCAGTATTATTCAGTATCAGCATAACACAGGCAGACAACATGAGTGGAAGCTTAGAGACCCAGAGGATGTGATTGAAAGTATTACAGTGTAGCTTACACACTCATGTATACATGTTTGATTCTCTACAGGACCTTAATCTAGGTACCCGATCTTAATATGTACCTGGCTGACATCCCATAAGGGAGGGTAGCTGAGAAAAGGAGTCCACATGCATACCTACATTTGCAGTTGCATTAGTATTCCATCACACATCCTCCTCCTCCTCCTCCTCCTCCTCCTCCTCCTCCTCCTCCTCCTCCTCCTCCTCCTCCTTTTATCTTCATTACATCTTTACACAATGTGTCAATACATTTCAAATAAAAGAATTGTGAAATCTGAAATAGTTACAATCCCAAGTATCCTTAGTACAGTATTCTCAACCTGTACTAATATTCCAAAACAAGATTATCTTTGTTTTTACTGTCATATTGGTAATACATCACTTTTTAGTTTATTAATTTATTCATATCACTTATTTGGATATTTATTTAATCACACTTATTTTCTAAGGTATTTATTCAAATTTAATTTTCTGTCTTTTTCAAGCATTTCCTTCCTTCCTTCCAAGTTATTCTTTGAACCACTTGAGAACATCATACTGTAATCTTTTCCTATCTTAAGCCAACAATGTTTTTATGTATTTTTTGTGCTTTTCAACCTATTTCATGTTTTAACAGGTGGCCATCAAGACCATCAAGAAGGCCAAGATTGAGACAGAGCAGGACCTCATACGCATCCGGAGAGAAATCCAGATCATGTCATCTGTTCAGCACCCACAAATCATCCACATCTATGAAGGTGAACATCCCTTGCTTGCTCACAAACACACATCCACAAACAGACATGCACCATACTAAACACTATCAGTGGTGCATCCTTTGAGTACCCTTAGTAATAAAATGGGACACACACACACACACACACACACACACACACACACACACACACACACACACTATCAGCTGAAAGGCACATAAATGGGATATTTGGCTCTACATACAGCTTGTTAACAAACATTAGGATGGCATTTAACTATTTGGATAAAGAAATGATGAAGAAAATTATAATAAACATGATACATCCTAAATTGGAACACGCAGCAATTAAGGCTCCACATAAAAAAAAAAAGATATAAGGAAACTGGAAAATACACAGAGGATAGCAACAAAGATGGTACCAGAATTGAAAGACTTAAGCTATAAAGAAAGACATGAAGAGATGGGATTACCAGCACTACAAGAGAGTAAAGAAAGAGGGGACCTGATAACAATGTACAAATTAGTAAACAATACAGAAAGAATAGACAGAAATAACTTGGTACCATGGGTGGAGGAGGGAGAGAGACATACAAGGAAGAGGGCATGGGAAAAAATAAAGAAGAGTGGATGTTCAGACGACGTCAAGAAATATAGCTTTCCATACTGAACTAATGAAATCTGGAATGATTTGAAGGAAGAGGTGGTTGTGGCAAACAGTTTACACATGTTTAAAGAGGAACTGGATAAATATGGATATGGAGACAGGACAAAATGAGTTTTGGCTTGTGTCCTGTACAATACAACTAGGTAAGCACACACACACACACACACACACACACACACACACACACACACACACACACACACACACACACACACACACACACACACTAACACTATCATTGTTGCCTTAATAATAAAATGGTGTAGTCACTATACTTTTCATTAGAGACATAATGAATCTAGGTTAATTATGCCTAATAAAGAATTACACAGAGGTGGCCCATAGCACTCAGGCCCTTGGGTACAAACAGGTGGTCAGTTCTTAACTTAGACCAAGGACTGTCTTTACCTCCCTCCTTGACTAGGGCAGAGGGGTGTCAACTAGCCGTAAGATCTATTTAGTGGAGATTTTAATTTCCTGCTTATCATTAGATTTCTTTCTTAATGACTCCTCTGTTGCAGCCATTTCTTTGAAACATTCTTAGGAACAAGCACCATATACAGGTAGACAGGTGACTGAAGTGGAACATGCTAGGAACAACTATAGTCATAAGATGTATTAACTGGAGGTTTGAATTTTTTGCTTACCATTAGCTTTCCCTCTGAATGACTCCTGTTGCAGCCATCCCTTTGAAACACTCCTAGGAAAAGGTATCATATACAGGTAGACAGGTAACAAAGGTGGACTATGCCAGAAACAAGTATAGTGCCATTGATGCTGCAGTGTACCCAACACCACCAGGCCTTGCCACCAAACATGGGCAGGATCCTCACAGAGCACTTATGAATCTCCTTACCACTTCATCACACTTACTCAATGCCACTATTGGTGTCTGCACCAAGGAAGAATGCGAAACATGCTGAGTAAATGTGTCTGAGTGCTTCTAATTTTAGGGAAGGGATTCTATTTGGTGAGTCTTGACCTAATTAATATTGTGACTGAATTTACCATTCCTTATTCCTCAGTTGTGTGTTCTCTGTCACACATGATTTTTTTATTAATTGGTCATCCACAAAATACATTAACATCATCCAAGAATGCAGCAGTACTGTACAATGCAAAGGATTGTTTTGAACATTGAGATCCTATTCCCTGTGCTAATCTGAGTATCTTTTTGATATAAAACAAGAAAAAGAAAATCATGCATGCTGCAAAATACGAGTGAATACTGGAAGTATTAGTTGGGTTTACCTCAAATATGATATTGTTATAACCTCATAATCATCATCCTATTGACAAACAGGCTCTGTATATACATGGATTAGCATTTGTCATGTGGTAATAAATCAACAAGTAGTGTCATGTGTATCTTATCTGTCAAGTCTTGTAGGTATGAGGACCTTACTCTAGACCTCACTCCTTCATGTCATCTGTTCACATTCCCAACACTTAGAAACTGAAATGGTGTTAATTATAGAACATTAATCTCTGGATTATCAATATTATCTTCTTATGAAAAGATAAATTCATCATCACTGATTTCTTTAATTCCATCTTGGGGATAAGTTTCCCGATCTCTGTGGACTGCCAATCCATTCCAAAACATCCCAGTAAAATAATCTCTCTATCTCTTGATCTAATCCTGTGGCTGCCTGCCTTTCACCTTCCTAAGTTGTCATTGTGCCCACTCACAATTTCACAATACAGAAATCCTTTCTGTATTCACAGTATTTGAGAACCGTGAGAAGATGGTGCTTGTGATGGAGTATGCTGCTGGTGGTGAACTGTATGACTACTTGAGTGAGCGCAAAGTATTGTCTGAGGATGAGGCAAGAAGGGTGTTCCGCCACGTGGCCTCAGCTACTTACTACTGTCACAAGGTGGGCTACATGGGTGTGACTCTATCTAAGGGGAGTCATGTGGTAATTAAGTCACCACACATGTGTAATGCATCTTTTAATTTGCTTTAAGGAATAGAGAAATAGTAGGAAATTTGACTATACAGTGGAACCTCGGTTTTCAAACTTAATTAATTCCTGAATGCTGTTCAAAATCCGAAATGTTAAAAAACCGAAACTATTTTCCCCATAAAAATCAATGTAAAATAGATTAATCGGTTCTCAGACATTGGTCTACCATGTCTTAGGTAATGACCGATACTCCCACTGTTAAGGTGACCACTCCAACAACACAACTCCACTTGTTTAGAAATTTTTTTTTCCAGAAAGGATGTATTGAATGAACTTAGTGACACAAAACTCATCAAAAGATATTGTTTAGACCATGCAGGCATTCTCTTTGTCACCGATCAAGTGAAGGAAGGCTTACAGAGTGACAGAGAGAAGAGCAACCCACTCACCACCAAAATAAAGGTGATCATAACACTTAGACATCTTGCTGCTGGGGAAATGCAGTTGTGTAGTAGTGATGGCATTGTGGGTCATATAGAAAGCCACAGGAGGCTCGGATTATTCCTGAGCGCCAAATCTTGTTTGTTTACATCAAGGTTCTTCACAGGGTTACCGTATTTTAACACAACACTGTGTGTAATACTGAGTGTTGCCAATTCAGTGATGACTGTTTCTCTACACATACATGGAATCTGCTCCTATAAAAGGTGAAACATGCTAATTTCAGGAAGGTAACATTACTTTGACTATTATATATATTAATGTATGTTATCATGAATTTTGCATCATTTTAGTACACATTTCTTCTCATATTCACACAGTTACTTTGACAATTATATATATATATATATATATATATATATATATATATATATATATATATATATATATATATATATATATATATATATATATATATATATATATATATATATATATATATATATATATATATATATATATATATATATATATATATATATATATATATATATATATACGAGGTGTGTCATTAAAGTTCCAGGACTGGTGTCCTAAAAAATGAATTTCAAACCCAAGCCACAAACCACCATATTTCCCCTTCAAAGTAATCCTTCTGGAGTATACAACTGCGCTCCCAACCCTCTACAGTCACTAATCTTTTTCTTACGTGCTTTTAAAATCATGTCCTCTGTTGCAGGTCGTTTAACAATGAGCGCTGAACAGCGAACAAACTTGAAGTTTTTGGTGCAGTTGGGGAAAACGCCGTCAGAAGCACTGGGTATGCTGCAAAAAGTGTACGGGGATGAGACAATGTCACGCTCACGTGTTTTTGAGTGGTGCAAGAGGTTCAAAGAGGGCCGGGAGGACGTGGAAGATGACCCCAGGAGTGGAAGACCCTCAACGAGCAGGAATGAGGCCAATGTTGAGCGTGTCAAGCAGATGGTGCGTGACGATCGTCGGTTGACTGTTCGAAAGATCGCAGATGAGCTTGGCATGAACCACAACAGCGTGTGGAAGATTATCACTGAAGATCTGGGCATGCGGAAAGTCTGTGCGAAGATGGTGCCGAGACTCCTGAACGATGACCAGAAGGGACGACGCATGCAGGTGTGTCAGGACATCCTCGAGCGTCTGGAAACTGAACCAGACTTGCTCAGGAGAGTCATCACCGGCGATGAGTCCTGGGTATTTGAGTACGACCCGGAGACCAAACGCCAGAGCCTTCAATGGAAGAGTCCGGCGTCGCCACGGCCGAAGAAAGCAAGGCAGTCCAGGTCCAGCTTCAAGGTCATGTTGATCGCTTTCTTCGATGTGAGGGGCATCGTCCACTGCGAGTTCTTGCCACAGGGCCAGACAGTCAACCAACATGTGTACAAAGAAGTACTGCGGCGTCTGCTTCGTGCAGTGCGCGAGAAGAGGCGGGAGTTGTGGCAGGGCAACTCGTGGCTGCTTCACCACGACAATGCGCCTGCTCACAATGCCCTGAGCATCAGAGAGTTCTTGGCCAAGAAGAACATCGCCGTGCTGGAGCAACCGCCCTACTCACCTGACCTCGCTCCGTGCGACTTCTTCCTCTTCCCCAAGCTCAAGGAGGTCATGAAGGGGACCCGTTTTGATGATGCGGACGACATCAAAAAGGCCGTGACGACGGAGCTGAGGAGCATCCCGCAAGAATCCTTCCAGCAGTGCATGCAAGCCTGGCAGAGAAGGATGGACAAGTGCATGCGGTGCCAGGGGGATTACTTCGAAGGAGATAACCTATAGTTTGTAGCCTGGATGTGAAATAAAACTTGTGTGGCACCAGTCCTGGAACTTTAATGACACACCTCGTATATATATATATATATATATATATATATATATATATATATATATATATATATGTTATCATGAATTTTGCATCACTTTAGTACACATTTCTTCTCATATTCACACAGTTTCTTGAAAGGTGTGGATGTGGAAATTTATTCCACACTCAGCTCCCAAATGTCACAATATTTCCACACTAGCAGATGAAATTCCACGATATGGTAACCCTTGTTCTTCAACGGGATTGCACTTACATTTACTGTATTTAACGGCTTATAAGATACATGGACTTATAAGACACATGGGCTATGATTATAAGGTGCACCTTAGTTTGGGCAGGCATTGAAAAAATAAATAAATAAACAAATAAATAAATAAGTGGTTTAAGCTCTGAATAGGAAGTGAAGCCCTCTCATATGTGATCAGATCATTATTAGATCCCAATATTTTACATTTAAAAAAAAAAAATATCTGCTAGGACCTACCAACACTGGTCTTAGACCAATCCCATTATGAGAAATAAACAAATACGGCATAATCAGTGTCATTGTCAGAGCCTAGAGGGGTAATCAAGTTTGTACATCATATTTTTTTATCATCATTCTACACATAATTCTAATTGTGATATTTTAGTACATTTTCAAAGCATAAGGATGTGTGAAAATAGACTTAACTTATTCTCTACAATGTATTTTTATTTGAAATATTCATTACAGACCATCACCTCGAGCTACCCTACCTCATGATGCTCTCTTTCCTTATAAAATCTTTTGTTATGTTAGGTAGTAAGCTATTTTCTAAAAAAAAGCAATAGTTTCTCATCAGTTTCAAGTTTTGTTGAAGATGCATGCAAGGTAAGAATGTTAAAAGATAGGCACAATTTCAGTTGTATGAAGGTGTGTCTTACCTCAAGGAATAATGGCATTATGCTAAGAAACGCAGTGAATCTTGCACGTGTTGCCAGGTTTGATGTGTAACCAACCGCAAGTATGTTTTGGTACATGCAATGTAAACATCGTCACTTAATTTCTTCCTGACTGGTGTTATTTTATGTGAATTACCGGTAAGTACAACCTGTTATACATTGTTACCTTACAAAAAAGAGTTGTTTTTGTGATGTAGAAGCAATCGTCACTTTGTTTACATGTGCAAAGATGTTTGGGGTTTGATTTAAGGGCCACTGTTGCCAGAGACTTATCACTAGCCACTGCCCCAAAGCTGAACCTTGGCCTTATAAGACACAGGCTCATTTTCTGAAAATTAATTTTTTGGGAAAAAAAAAAGGTGCATCTTATAAGCCATCAAATATGGTAACTTATTTCAAAGACTGAATTACTGTCTTACCCTCTGTCTCTCCTCAAAAGTATATAAAAATGAAGGAAATATTTATAGAAACCATAAATTAGTAATAAATGGCAGCTTTTGCTACATATTGTAGTATTTAAAATCAAGTAACTTTGTTCGAAAACCAAATTATGGTACAGCAACTGAAGCAATTATGAGTTAAAATTTTTGTTCGAAAACCATGTTGTTCAGAAAGGGATACATTCAGTAACCAAGGTTCCACTGTATTTATAATTTATTGCTATGTGTCTTTTCCAGAGTGTAAAAGAATTTTTTACATTTATAATGCACCTCAAGTGCTTACATTTGTAATGAGTGCCAATTTCTCAGTACATTTACCATAAATATTCTCCCTTTCCTATGAATTTACTAAGAACTAATATTCTTTGCCCTTAAGATACAGTCTCTTTCCACCTAAACAAAATGTCTGTTTCACTTTCCAGCACAAGATTTGTCATCGGGATCTCAAACTTGAGAATATCTTACTGGACCTTGAAGGAAATGCTAAGGTGAGCTCTTTTTCACACAAAAAAGAGACTGGCCAGAGCTGAATTCCAAATCATATATGTAATTCAGGTGTTTTGATACCTCTCTTTTTAAATATTTCAAGCCATAGGAATCTTCAAAAGATCAGGCAAAGTGGACAGTTGAAGAAGAATGGCAAAGACAGTGTATGAAAGGGTGATGGGACAGGCTGAGGTAGGCTGAGTATGAGGTGGATTGACAGAATAATAAAAGAAAAAAGTTTGAATGAGTGAAAAATACATAAATGAATATTCAGCAAGTAATGGCACATTGAGGAACGAGGGAATCTTGTTTATGGTCATTCTATAAAAGAACAATATGTCAGGCAGAAAAATATATTCTCAAGCAATGGTATTTCATCCTTCCCTCAGATTGCTGACTTTGGACTGTCCAATGTGTTTGATGAAAAGCATCGTCTGGACACCTTCTGTGGTTCTCCACTCTATGCCTCTCCTGAGATTGTCAAGGGCATCCCATACGTTGGCCCAGAGGTAATGTTTGGACAAGGGGGCACCAACATTAGAGTCAAGAAAAAGGAGAGTAGTTAAAGTGGAAGTAAAGTTATATTCATCTACTCAGAAACTAGAGACTTTTCTTTCTTTCTTAGTATAGGTACATTGTAGTTAAGAAATTATTTTCTCTTTTGAAATACTCTTTTTTTATTATCTTTAAGAGTAAATTCTTTATTTCTTCCTATCTTTCTTTTTCTTTGCATTGTTTATTTATTTATTTATTTTATTTATTTATTTTTATTTATTATTATTATTATTATTATTATTATTATTATTATTATATATATATATATATATATATATATATATATATTTTTTTTTTTTTTTTTTTTTTTTTTTTTTTTTTTTTATGTGTGTGTGTGTGTGTGTGTGTGTGTGTGTGTGTGTGTGTGTGTAAGTGTATTGTACAGGGCACAAGCCAAAGCTCATTTGATCCTGCCTCCATGATTATATTTATTCTTTAAATATGTGTACACTTTGCCACAATCACCTCTTCCTTCAAATCATTCCAGATTTCAGTACTTTGATACGGGAAGCTGTATTTCTTGATGTCGCTCAAACATCTACTGTTCTTTATTTTCTTCCCATGCCACCTTATCCATCTCTCTCCCACCTCCATCTGTGGTGCCAAGTCATTTCTGTCTATTCTTTCTATATTGTTTACTAATTTGTGCATTGTTATAAGGTCTCCTCTTTCTCTTCTCTCTTGTAGTGTCGGTAAACCTATCTCTTTAAGTCTTTCTTCGTAGATTAAGTCTTTCAATTCTGGTACCATCTTTGTCGCTATCCTCTGTATTTTTTTCAGTTTCTGCATATCTTTTTTCTATGTGGAGCCCAAGCTACTGCTGTGCATTACAATTTAGGTTGCATCATGTTTGTTATAAATTTCTTCATCATTTTCTTATCTATATAGTTAAATGCCACCCTAATGTTTGTTAACAAGCTGTATGTAGAGCCAATTATTCTGTTTATGTGCTTTTCAGGTGACAGAGTGTCCTGGATCATTACTTCCAAATCTTTTTCTTCATTACTTTTCATTATTATTTCTCCTCCCACTTTGTAATTCCATGAAGGTCTCTTTTTACTTTTTTACTATTTCCAGCACATGGCATTTTCTGGCATTAAATTTTAGTTTCCATCTTTGGTCCATGCATGTATCTTGTCAATATCCTTTTGTAACTCCTTGCAGTTATTTTCATCCTTTATTATTTTCATTATTTTTGCATCAGCAAAAAAGTCTATATTTAGATCCTCTGTCATATCACTTACATATATTTGAATATAATATAATAATAGATGCCAACACAGATCCTTGCAGTACCCCACTTGTTACTTTGTGCCAACTTGAATTATTGTCTCTGATCACTGTTCTCATTTCCCTTCCTTGTAAATAATCATCCATCCATCTCAATGTTGCTCCCTTTAGTCCTCCTTCATTCTCTAGTTTTCACATAAGGCTTTTGTGGGGAACTTTATCAAATGCTTTTTTGAGATCCAGGTATACCACATCAACCCATCCATCCCTCTCTTGCACTCCATCTATTACCCTTGTATAAAAGCTCAGTAGATTTGTGACACAGGATCTCCCTTTCCTGAATCCAAATTGCTTTTCTGTAATTATCTCTTCATCTTCTAAATATTCCACCCATTTATCTTTAATTACTGTTTCACAAATACTGTTTTACAATACTTGTTAGTGCCACTGGTCTGTAATTTAATGGTTCCATTTTATTTCTCCCTTTGTATATTGGGACCATGTTAGCTCTTTTTCATTCCCCTGATACTTTTCTTCTTTCAACGAGCTGTTTATTATATCCCATATGGGGATATAATATCCCTCCATTTGTTCTCTGCATTCTTTTAATATTCATCCATTTACTTGATCTGGTCCCATAGCTTTTCTAACATCCAGCTCTTCCAGCAGTTTCTTGATTTCTTGTCTTTACTTGTATCTCCTGTATTCCCTCATTCTGTGATACCACTTTTGTTGGCACAAAATCAGTTTCCTTTGTAAACACACAATGAAAACTTTCATTCATTAGTTCACTCATTTTCTCAGTAGTTTCATAAATTCTTCATTCTCTTTCTAATTTGTTTATGTCATCCTTGTGCTTCATTTTTCCATTTACATATCTGTATAAGAGGTTTAGGCTCTTCCTTGCATTTTCTTATCATGTCACTTTCATGTCACATTTCACTTTCTTTCTTCTTCTCTTCTTATACCATACTCATTCCTTGCCTTTCTGTATTCTTCCCTAGTATTTCTGTTTAGATTTCTCATCATTTTCCTTCATGATGCCCTGTCCTTTTTCTTTTTTGCTTCTACACACCTGGCATTATAATATTCATGCTTCCCAATTTTCACTTTATAACTTGGTACAAACTGTTGCATCCCCTCTCTAAATTTGCTAAAAAATATCTCACTTTTCTTGCACTACTTTATCTTCAAATAGCTCTTTCCTGTTCATTTTTCCACAAAATTTCTTAAGCTCTGCAAAATTTGCCTTAGCATAGTTCTATCTCCCATTTCTAAATTGTTCATTCCTGTGCAACACTGTTTCCTCCTGTAGTACTATTTCAGTTGTCACATTATCACTTCTTCCTATTGGACTCAGATAATGTATACTTGGTCTACTTTCTGGGGTTTTCATAAACATTAAGTCCAACTGTGATGATTCTTCTTCTCCTCTGCATCTTGTAGGTTCGTTAACCCGCTGTCTCATTGTATTCACCATCATGGTACGCATAAGTTCTTCACTCCATGACCCGACATTTTCTTTCACTTCCATCTCTTCCCAGTTAATTCCTTTAGTGTTGAAGTCGCATACTAAGAGCACTTTGTTACTTTTCCTTATCATTTCCTCTATGCTATTTCCTGTTTCTAGTTGCATAGTTTTATATCTATTGGTCTCCCATGCATTGGTTTTTGGTGGTATGTACATCACGGTAACTTTCCTTTTGTTCACTTCCTTTGATCTTAATCACAACATTCAAAGTTCCTGCCATTCCATCACCATATTCCACTTCCTCAACAACAATATCTTTTACCAATATCATCACTCCCCCTCCCTTTTCCTTTTGTCTCCTCTCCATGTGCTATAACCTTCCTTTGCAAATTTCATCGTTATTTCCTCTTTTAGTTTGGTTTCCGTTAAACATACCACGTCTGGTTTATTGTTCTTTAGGTAGTCTTTCAGTTCCAATAGGCTTGACACCAAACCATATATATTTGTATAAATCATTTTTAAGCTTCTTTTTGATGATCTTCTATGGCATCTTTGTGCCATCATTTCCTCACTTTCATGTCCACAACTTTCCAAATGAATCTCCTCACTTGTTCCTGTGTTCTCTCCTCATTTTTTGACTGGGCCTATACTCTCAACTCTCAGTTTACTTCTGTCTTCTTTGCTCATGTCTCTTTTTATCCATATTCCCCTCATTCCCTCTACTTTTAACAATTTTCCTGTTCTTTGTAACACATGTTCTGCTGCTGTTTGTGATGTGTGTGTGTGTGTGTGTGTGTGTGTGTGTGTGTTAGTATGCAAGTGCTGAGGTGTAAACATATGATCCTGTCTACATTTCCATATTTATTCTGTCTTTTCTTCACCTGCCCAATCTTTGTGTGGCGTCAGGTGGACTGCTGGTCGCTGGGTGTGCTGCTCTACACACTGGTCTATGGAGCCATGCCCTTTGACGGCTCAAACTTTAAACGATTGGTGAAGCAGATCACTCAAGGGGACTACTATGAGCCTAAGAAACCCTCACGTGAGTTATTACAAAACTCATCAATAAATTGGATCCTGAAGAGTAATAAGATAAAAGAGTGTGATCATCCTCTTTTAGGAATGTTCTTAGAAGCAGGAGATATTTAGGTAAATAGATATAAGTAATCATTTCTACTGCTAGTGCTTCATGAAAGAAAAGCTTCAAATACTGCCAGATTCTGGAGTTCACTTCAATAGTATTGAATTCCATGGGATTAGAGGTGGCTAATCTGGCATCATATATGAAGGGGCTGCCACATGTAGGCCTCATGAATCCTTGCAGCTTCCCTTATTTTCACATGTTCTTATGTTCTTATTAGTTGCTAGTGCTGTTAATATAAGCCTTTATTATTCATTAGCCTTGCCCTCACCACCTCTTTGTCCCACAGGTGCATCTGAACTCATCAGACACATGCTGACAGTCTCAGCCAGCAAGCGAGCCACAGTTGAGGAGATCTGCAACCACTGGTGGGTGAACGAGGGCTTTGAGGAGCCTTGCCTGGTAGTGGCTGAGGCACTGGCCAACCAGACCCCTGTGCGCCTTGACCTGCTGCTGTCCCTTGCTCCAAAGCACATCAACTCAGAACATATGCTGATCCAGCCCGAGGAGGATGACAACAGCGCCAGAGTTAGTGTGCTTAGGGTGACTGACTCCTCTCACATCTCCCTGACACTACTGCTGTATTGCCCTTAATAGTATGCTGCACAGATGATCACTCAATATACAGATGATGTATACACAACCCTTTTGACTACACTCTTTAAGGAATGGCACCGGTGCTTCAGTTGGCCTTGTTTTTTATACCAAGTGCCTATTTACATAAAAAAAGACTAGCTAGAAAAATAAGAAATGCATCTAACATGAGTGCCTGATAGGCTTTTATAGAACAACAGGCGACTACCTCATAGGACAGCTGGGAAATACACTGGGGCAGCTATGACTACAGCATGCCCAGGGTTTGCTGTGATCACAATCATTTTAGTATTTCAGTTGTTAATAGGTTAGATCACAGAACACATGACAGCCATCATCTTTAAATCTCTCTCTCTCTCTCTCTCTCTCTCTCTCTCTCTCTCTCTCTCTCTCTCTCTCTCTCTCTCTCTCTCTCTCTCTCTCTCTCTCTCTCTCTCAGTGACTCCACAGTGACATTCCATTCCTTCATCTTTACTTATTTACATATTCATTCATCTTTATTAATTTAATTACATATCATTCTTCCCTATATCAGTTATCAGTCCTCACAGCACCAAGATACATTACTATAGTCTTACTGGTGATATATGACACTACTATTTCCAAGCTAACATAGTAGTAATGACAAAACACCAGAATACTTTGGCCTACTGTTGATGTAATATCTCTAACAATATCCAGTTAATGCAAAATGACAGCTTCTTATAACAACAGCCACATGATATAATAGCAATCACCTTCTAGTTAATGAATCCTTCCTCTCCACACAGTCCCCACCAAACTCAGAGGCAGGACGCCCACCGCCCAACCTCAAGCTCCCTCCTCCACCCCCGGCTGACACTGCTGCTCCAGTCACTCCTGCCCGCTCAGCCTCCCTTGGCGCCCTCGACTCCATCAGCACCAATGAGATAGAGGCCCTAGTGGCACAGAAGATCCAGAAGCGCAAGGAGGAGGAGGAAGAGGAGGAAGAGGAACGGAAGAGGAAGGCTGCCGATGAGAGTGGTACAGTGGAGCGTCGGAAGAAGAAACGTGACGCTTCAGATGCTTCAATCAAGGTTGGACGGAAGGAGCAGAAGCGTAGTGAGGAAGCGAGCATTGGCACAAGACGGCCTCCCACTGGTACAGAAGGGGATTTGGCAGAACGCAGGAAGACTTCAAGGCGGAAGGAGGCAGGAGAGGTCGAGGAACAGGAGAAGGCTGAGCAGAAGAAGAATGCAGAGAAGAAGAAGCGCGAGTCCCTCCTGGAGGATGGGGAAGCAAATGACGTAAGTGAACGGTCGGAGAAGCGGAAGAGCACGAAGAAGGTGGAGAAGACAGATGGAGAGAAGGTAGAGAAAAAGAAGAGTGTTAAAAAGAGGGAGTCTGGGATTGAGAGGGATGCCAGTGAGGGGGGAGACAGGACAGAGCAGAAGAAGAGTGCCAAAAAGAGAGACACGGTGGTCACCCCGGACAGTAGTGTGGAGAGAAAGAAGACCACCAGGAAAAAGGACACTTCTGGGGATGACCTAAGTGGGAGGGATGACACTGAGTCAGCTTACATGTCCTCGTCTGTGATAAATGGTGAGGTGGGAGATTTAGGGGAGGAGGAGGAGGAGCAGGAGGAGAGGGGGGAAAGAGGGGAGAGTGGCATTGGGCTAGGAGACTCCGGCAAGGAAGCAGCACGACTGGACAAGTCGCCCAGTCCTCAGGAGTCCAAGGGGTCAGCTGAGAGTAAGGTCAGGTTAGGGGATGTGCAAGAGTCCCCCATGGAGGTGGAGGAGGTGGTCAAGAAGTCCCCAAGTCGGTCCCGATCAGGGGAGTCTGGCCGGGTTATTAAAGGGACTGCCAAGGTCTCCAGTCCCCGAGAGTCAGTGAGTCCTGTAAAGCATCCCAAGGGGGCAGCCCCACCTCCCACCTCCACCACCACCACAACCACCATCACCACCACCAGCACCACTGCAGCTACAACCACAACCACCACTGCTGCTGCTGCTGCTGCATCTCCCAAAGAATCTCCACAAAAGAAGCCATCGCCACCACCCAGTCAGCCTCCTAAGGTGAGGAAAACAGATTCAAAGTCCTTAGTCCAAACAGCCCCCAGGGGTCAGGGTGAGGCCAGGCCAGCGGAGAGCATGGCAGCTGGGAGCAGAGGGGCCAATAGGGTAGTTAAGGCGCCACAGCCAGCCAGTGAGACAGAGAAGGTTCTACAGGAAGCGACTGATAAGATTAAGTGTAAGGAGAAGGAGGAGGTGAAGGAGCCACAAACTCCCGATTCAGCCCAGCCAACAGGACGGCCTGAGATGAGTAAAGGCAGCGGCCAGCCATCGTCTGCCCCCACGACCCCAGCTAGGAGTCGTGATGGGTCAGAGTCATCAGGCGAGGCGAAACCCCGGCCAGCCAGACCAGACGGGGCCAGGCGGCAGTCAAAGGTTTTCAAAGCGGCGGCCATGTGGGAGAATGACCGGCCAAGCAGCACCTCAACTCCACCAGACAAGCTCAAGAAGCCTGTCCGGACGGGAGCGAGTGTCATGTCCGATCTGACCAAGAAGTTTGAGGTGAAGCCGAGTGTTGAGCACAGGAGTAAGGTGGTGCCGTCCCTCAAGGTAATCCATGTTGTCACCTTCCCTAGTTGCATTCTCTTGCTGGTTGTGAGTTTGCTAGGCCGAGCATGGGTGTGGCCTTGGGTGAGGTGGAGGGTGGTGGGTGGTGGTGGGGAGAGGCGGAGATTATTGTCACACGGTAATCATTTTAGAGTGGACTGTCTTTCCATAGTTATATTTTTTTCCTGGTTGTGAATTACTTAGGCCGAGCATGAGTGTGGCTGTTTGTCCTTGTCCAGGGATGGGGTGTGTCAGGTGTGGGAGGAGACAAAGGCTACTGGGAAGCCAGCAAAAGGGAAATCAAAACCCATACTCTGATGCAATCCAAGTTATACAATACCTGTGGATCTCTTACACCAAAGTACAATTCTGATGGTGTACAAAATGTACATGATGTAGCTTATTTGGTCTCTGGTTTACATCTTTATTCCAAAAAACATGTTCTCATAAAAACTCAGCAAAGGACTGTTTTGATTGATGTGAAAGGGTAACCAAAGTGCTTTTTATTTCCTCATTATTTTGACATTGGAACTTCTTCAAGAGAACTAGAGCAGTAGCCAGTTGACCTCTGTATGCACACTGTTGGTGATCATCTGTCACAGTGTGTAGACTGACAATCAACCAACATATATATGTAGAGATTGGCTGCTACCTGCCTCAGTTCTCCTGTGGAACCTTAAAGCCAAAACTAGTTTGGAAATATAACTCATCTCTCATTCTTGTTTCCTTTTATCATCATTCAGTACAGTGGTGCCATATCTATACAAAGGAGATCTTGGTGTAATGAGAAGACAACATTTTCAAGTTGACACACTTCAGCAGCTGTAGCAATATTGACATACATAAGCCAGGATTAGGTATATAAAGCACCTGCATGAACTGATATTACCCATATAGAAATCATTTCCAAGGGTGATTTTCTGATAGTTCTTGAGATTACTGCATGCCATCCCTGCACTTTCAGGAGTGAGTGTTTGTTTGTTGTTGTTGTTGTGTTGTGTCCTGCCTCTGTGGTTTGTCCTCTCCCAGTCAGTTCTGCAGGAGTGAGTGTCTGTTGTGGTGGTGTGCCCTTTCTTCATTCCTTAATTTTCTTTCTTGTTACATTTCCTTCGAGAATTTTCCATGATTACATACAACAGCAAATAATTTTCCCATGCTCCCTCCTTCTCTCCCTCCTTCTCCTGAACATTCCAGTACCCCGTGATTCAACCCAACCAAACCAGAACTGTATTCACTTAAGTGTATATTTAAAAAATCAAGAAATAGCATTTTCATTTGGAGTTGATAATAAATAATAGGTGATGAAGAGGAAAAGAAAAGAGCTGAAGCTAGGAATCAAAATTAAATTGAGTATATGATACATTACCTCCAAAAAATACTGACTCCCAGTACTGCAGAGGACTGGATGGTACAGTACTACACTTTATAGTAAACTCTGATCCCTTTCACCTAGAAAGTAGTATACAATATGTAGTTGGCCCTGTTTGACTAGGCACCTCTGCAAACAAACACACACACACACATAAACACACACACACAGTGCATACTAGCCCAGCAATAACTTCCTTGCCTGTCCCTTGACAGGTTAAGGATCACATCCTACTTATGTGACAAAGGTTTCCACAGAGTAGTGAACAGATACCATCCTCCTTGGGCAGGATAATTAGGTTATGTGCTGTGTGAAAGGTCACAGCCATGGAACTCTAACTCTCTAAGAGGGATGACAGGTGATCAATCCTGCTCAAAACTGTAGTGAATTACACACACACACACACACACACACACACACACACACACACACACACACACACACACACACACACACACACACACACACACATCATGCACACAACTGCTTTCTCAACTGCTTCACCCACTTGTTGTGGTTTGAAGCTTCTGGGCTATTGTTTGTCTTTACCTGAGGAGCGGCAGCACTGGTCACTGTGCTGGTGGTGGTGCTTGGGAAACATTATTCATAAAGACCAAGACAGAAAACATTGAAAGATGAAAGTAAATTACTCTCACAGTATTATATAATTCAGAAGGAAATACATAAGAAAAGACCAAGAACAATGAACATAAATTTGTACAGTGGTAGTTATGGTGGTGGTTGCAGAGAAAAACTGATTTGAGAAAAATTTAGATTTTCTTTTTTGTATATATTGTGTCACCATTTGTGTGTGTGTGTGTGTGTGTGTGTGTGTGTTTGTGTTTGTGTGTCTGTGTGTGTGCGTGTGTGTTACTGTGTATGTTTTCATTGCCAGTCTTGAAAAATTATGTGCAAAGCGTGGAGTTAAATGTTATCACAGTGATGCTACCCACAATGGACTTCTGAGGAAAGATATTTCTGTGTATATACGTACTATGCTATACATGTTTGTATATATCTCTGTAAACCCATGCATTATCTTGTCACTTGTTATCAATTTATCATGTACTATTGGGCAAGCATTTATACGAAGCCATGTATATAGAAATTAATAGACTGATATTTTTTACTCTTTTTATAGTATGCTTTGCTTGAACATTAGTTTAGGATACTGTTCTGATTGGATATTTTTATGTATGCTGTCCCTTGCCAGTGACATTGCTGAGCCACACTTCTAAGCACACATTCTCACAACACCTCTGTACATCTTCCCACAGCACCCCACTGTAAGCACACCTTCCCACAGCACCCCACTGTAAGCACACCTTCCCACAGCACCCCTGTACATCTTCCCAAAGCACCCCCACTGTAAGCACACCTTCCCACAGGACTTCTGTACATCTTCCCACACATTCCCACAGCACCCCACTCTAAGCACACCTTACCACAGTATCCCACTGTAAGCACACCCACAGTACCACTACCATAAACATACCTTCCTATAGCATCCCACTGTCCTGTCCATGTCTGCAGCCCAACATGTTTCCCTCTCCATTAGCATGTCACTGCACCACACAAGCCATGCACAGTGATAAGGTGATAACCTCAACACAGCCCCATAAATGACTCGCAACATACCCTTCCCTATTCCACCCCTATGCACTGTGGCCCAGGAGTCTGATTAATGTCATGTCTTACAGGTGTCTGATGCCAGGAAAGCTTTTGAGGCTAAGCCAGCTGAGAAGCCAACAATTACATTACGCAAGAAGTCCACAGCAGAGACTCTTCCTTCATCTCCCACCACAGTCAAGGACAACCAAGCAGCAGCCCCCACCAAGGAGCCAGCTGCAGGAAAGTCACCAGCCAGGGAAAAACCCTCACCAGTCAAGGACTTGCCCAAGGAAGCTGAGAAGCAGAGAGAAAAGTCACCTAAGGTTGTGAAAGAAACACCTGCACCAACAGCAAACAAGACCAAAGTAGAGGCTCAGCCAGAGAAAGAGAAAGTGGAGGAGCCAGCCAAGAAGGAGAAGCCAGAGGCGACCAAGAAGACTCCTCCAGCAGCAGCACCAACAACAGAGAAATCAAGCAAGGCTGAGGAGCAGAAAGTGACTTCCCGGCCTCCTGAGCCAACACGCAAACTAACAACAACCAAGGAGAAGGAGGAGGCACCAGCAGTCAAACCCGAGAAACCCAAACCAGAGCCCAAGCAGATCCTTCGTCACCGAGAGTCCTCAGAGTCCTCAGAATCAGAGTCTGAGGCTGAGCGTCTCCTCAAAGTCCTTTCAGAGAAGCGGGAGAAAGTGGAAGCAGCCAAGCAGGAGAAACTCCGCAAAGTGTCTGCAGCTGCCACTAAGGACCCCAAGGCAGACATGGCAACCATCAGTGAAGAGCCACAGGCTAAACCACCTTCTAAAGTCTCCCCAGCTAAGTCTCCCACCAAGGCTACTCCCAATAAGTCACCAGAAAAGTGTCTTCCCCCATCAGATGCAAGAGAAACTGCCCAAGACCAGAAATTTGCCACATTACCACGTGGTTTCAAAACAAAGGGAGCTGTACAGCCTAGCAGCCCTGCAGCACTACCACCACCTGCTGACCGACCCAAGAAAGATCGTGTCAACCAGGAGATCGAGGGCATGATGTCAGCCATCAAAGCAGTGGACCAGGCCATCACTAAGGTTAGTTAGTTAGTTAGTTAATGTGTGTGTGTGTACAGAGGAGTGGCAGTGTATCATTGCAGTGCGTGATAGGGTGATAATGTGGCAAATGTAGCCTGTGTGCAACCTAGTATGTATTACATCACCAAATCTGGAATGCAGAGTTATATTGTTTAAGTTGTGGTTGATTCTGTCCAGGTGTTCAATACACAGAAATTAGGAAAGACTGAATCATGACACCAAGACAACAAGGTCATAGGGTGCCAGCTATGGTTACAAGAGAGCACATCTCAATATATAGTGCACCCAACAAACAAGTGTTCTGAGGCAAGTGAGTAGAGGAGCTTTAGGTGAATCAGTTGGAGTATCTTTTATGATTACAGAAGTCTGTAATTTATTCTGGGGAAAATTAAATGAAGTCTTAAAGCAGTTCATACCTGATGCTTGTGGCAGACCTGAGTGACTAGCCTAGGTCATGCATACAGTCTTCCCTCTGCCTCTTACTTCATTTTGTCTGTCCCAAAAAAGAAACTTTGACCAGCAATTCTGAAATCAACCCCAACAAACAACTCTTAAAGGTTGTGTTCTGCACTCACATTATAATTGTTTGTCATTGAAGAAAAATATGTATTCAAAAATAACTGTACATAAAATCCTTATTGATAAAAATAATAGATATTGAATAATAATATTACACACACACTTATCATAGAATATTTCAAATGTGTTTTCAGATGAGACTTTATTATTCTTTTTTAGCTTTTTACTCCAGGTCTCTTGAGTGAAGAAAAAAGTGTTTCCCAAGAGTATGTGTTGTGAGCAGGTGTTGTTTGTTTTGCATGGCTTGTGTCTCTGTGTCTGCTCACTGACTACACTAGTGAAGAGGAACATGAGGAGGGAGGAAAGGAAAAGATTGACTGAATGATTGATTGATTGATTTAAGGTGTTGCTACAAGTAGGCTATATAGCACAAGGAAAGGAAAAAAGTAAAACAAGGAAAAGAGAGAGAGAGAGAGAGAGAGAGAGAGAGAGAGAGAGAGAGAGAGAGAGAGAGAGAGAGAGAGAGAGAGAGAGAGAGAGAGAGAGAGAGAGAGAGAGAGAGAGAGAGAGAGAATAGGAGAAATTAATAAGTTAAGAATACAGTCTGTGACACTTGTGATTAGAACTCCCTACAACACAAGCATCACATTGCACAAACTGACAACTTGCCCCTCCTGAGTCTGAAAAAAACTGCCAAGAGAAAATAATTTCATGGTAACTTAGGTTAGCCCCTCATGTGTTTTTGAAAGCATAAAGTAACAGATTCAGTGTTTGACATATTGACATAAGGGAAAGTTATCTTTTGTGGCCGCTCCTTGCTTCAGCTAACAAAACACCTGTGTTTGTTTTAAACAAAGTGTTCTGCTGAGGTGTTGTATGATGCCTGGAAAATGTACAGGCCACGATAACATAGTAGAAGTGTTAGGGTTTCACTAAAATGGTGAAACAAATTAAAAATTACATCACATAACAATTGGCAATGAAAAGACTGAGTGTGTTGGTGAAGAAATGGGGTGATGAGGGACACGAGGATGTGCTCCATCACAAATATGGTGGTGGGGAGCCCCAAAATGTTTGACAACACCTTACATGGTATCAGAAGACAGTTAAAGATACATCCTCGGCTTGCAGCAAAACAACTAAAAAAAAAAAAAAATTTGGGGATGCCCCACCACCATGTTTGTGGTGAGATATATCTTCATGTCCCTCATTGCTCCATTTCTTCACCAACACATTTACAGTCTTTTCACTGCCAATAGCTATGCAGTGTATTTTCCAATTTATTTCACCATTCTAGTGAAGCTCTAACACTCATACACTATAATCATGGCTTGTATATTTTTTTTTTTTTTTCCAGCATCATACAACACCTTAGCAGAACACTTTGTTAAGAACAAACACAGCTGTTTTGTTAGCCAAAGCAAGGAGCGGTCACAAAAGATAACTTTTTCTTACGTCAATATGTCAAACACTGAATCCATTACTCTATACTTTCAAAAACATAACCTAAGTTGTCATGTAGTTATTTTCTCCTGGGAGATCTTTCAGACCAAGAAGAGGCAAGTTGCCAGTTTGTACAATGTGACTCACATCAGCAGGAGTTCTAATTGCAAGTGTTGCTGACTGTAGAACATAAAAAGGAATCAGCAGAGGAGGAGAAACAAGATAAAACATAGGAGTAGAAGGAAGAGAACAAAAAAATTGAGTAACAAAAGGAGAACAGGTAGAACAGATATAAAGAGGAGGAGAATGATGCTGAATAAAGAGACAGCCAAGTAGAGGGAAAGTAGTAATAATAGGATGAGATGAGAACACATTAAATTTCCAGGAGGAGGAAGAAATCAAGATGCTACGAGACTCCTTGGCACAGCGTCTGCCTGAGGAAGGGCCGAGCAAGGGACTGGAGGAGCAGGTTAAGGCACCAATAGAGGACCAAACAAAAACAGTAGTGAAGGAGGAGGAGGAGGAGAAGATAAAAGAGGATAGGAAGGAGGAGATCAAAGTGATGAAAAAGGAGGAGGAGAAAAGGACAGTAGAAAAGCAAGTTAAAGACATAGTAGAGAAGAAAGTAGAAAAGCCAGTGAAAGAGGATAAGAAGCAAATACACACAGAGAGGGAAGAGGAGAAGGAGGAAGAGGAGGAGGAGGAAGAGGAGGAGGAGGAAGAAGAGGAGGAGGAGGAGGAGGAGGAGGAGGAGGAGGAGGAGGAATATGAGGATGAAGAATATGAGGATGATGAAGAGGAGGAAGTAGAAGAGAGAGTACCAAAGTGGACTGGTAATCAAGCACAGAGGAGCAAAGAGATCATTCCAGTGCCACCTGAGCAGGTCCTCTCTTGCTCCACCCAAGACAGGCCGGCCACCACCACCACCATCATAATCAAACAGGTCAGGTGCTCCCCAGTGCACTGCCTCCCCATAGCAAGGCAACCCCGGCTCTGCGTAGTCACCTCACCCTTAGCCAAGAGCCATGCCTGCATCACTACTCTAGCCTGCGGAAGTGTTGGGAAAATTACCGAGTCTTCTCTTTCATTGTACCAGCGCCATCTGACAAATGAATGGGAAATGTACATGATGGGGATAAATATCCAACAAATAGCTGCCTGATGAGTCTGAGTCCTTATATCATTGAATTTTTCTTGTCAACAAATTTAGGCATTTGTTTGAAAACTCTTGACATTTCTGCATTTCATCTAGACTGAGGATTTATTTTTAATAAAAGATAATAAGATAGTCAAAGTCAAAAGAAATAAGTAAAAGACAATCACAAGACAGTTCTCCACCAGCCTCAACATGAGGGTAAGGATTGGTTATTCTTCATCAGTTTCTGGACCTGTTGCAAAAGATAAATAAAATAAAAGCTCCTTTGACCAAAATCAATCTTTTCTCTTTTTTTAAATCAGTTGATAACTTTATGAGATTCCATCCAGACAGATACATTCATCTCTGTCAACAAACTTATTGGAGATGGTAATGATTAAAAGCAACAACTACAAAAAATATAAAATGTCAGTATGATGACAGTCTAAGTTCACAGAACAACATGACAAATAAACCTATGGGAAAGAAAATCCCAAAGTGTCATCTCAGACTCTTTTGGAGGAGGGAATTGTTGAACCATAACCCCATGAAATGGATGGACTAAAGCAACACAGGCAAGCAAGCTGTGGCTGGTGCTGTGAAGACAACGGTTTAATTTTTCTGGAACATCTTGCCAAAAACCCCCTTAAGACATACATATTGCAGGTGTCTGCTTGTCTATATAATACTGAGACAAGGAATGGCAACTGACATCTTTATTAGTACCTCAATTCATTCTACCTTGCCAGGCAAACTTGAAGGGATGTAATGGAAAGCAGACAGCACTTCCCTAAGCTCAGTAATTTCCACAGGAGCTTAGCAGCACATGTAGGCATAGAAGATGTAGAATGGTGCACAAGAGAGTGCGTTTGATGCTTTTGTAGACAGCGGGTTTAGAAAATGTAGAGCAGAACACAAAACAAGTTGCATTTGATGCTTTTGTAGATTACCATTGGCAAGTGAATGACATTTGTTTAGGAGCAGGAGTGTGTAGCCAGATAGAGCACATGTAGTTTTATGTCTTCTCCCACATCCAACTTTGACTATTTCATTGATAGCTTTCTTTGGAAGAAGAAACCTTTCTTGATGTCTCTTGCAGTTGTGTCCCAGTTTACAGCTTTTTTTAAATTATTTATATTTAGATTTGATCCCAGTCCTTCACAAGCTCATATCTTGAATGAAAACCTGAATTAATCTTTTCCTTCCCTTGTGACTGAGTCCCAGCTCACTGTTTAGAAAACCTGATCATTGAAAAGAACTTAATATTAAAACTGAATCCTTAAATGGATGAGACCTTCACAAGACAGGATTGATTCCTTCCCTTAACATAGCTGACAATGTGATGACACACCCATCCAATCATACACACCATTAGTGTGGGAATGTGTATTGACAGGACAATCAAAGTCAGCTAAACTCTACCAGGACTATAGTAATTGTTATGGCTCATTTCATGAGTCATATACTTTGAATGTTCTGGTCATTTCTCTCATATTTCAACTTAAACATTAGATTATTATTATTTTTTCTTTTTAGGTTCAAACACAACATCTCAGTTTTTTTCAAAACACAGGTTAATGTTACAACATAGTAGCCAGTGCCTCACTCTCACCACTCTTGCAGAGGCCAAGTGAGGGACTGCAGAAGACCCCAGAGACCCCGGACACAGACCGAAAGCAGACCAAACTAGAAATTGTGCTCAACAATAAGCCAGCCCAGCAGCAACCTGAGGCCAAGCGCGCCTCCTATGCAGAGATCAAACTCTCCTCACCATCCACCAAGGAGCCACCCAAGACCAAGGGATTCAGAACAGAGGTGAGTGCAGATTTACTGCTCTATCTGATAACAAGTCAGCACCAAAAGTGTAGGTAGTGTCTGGACATCACCACTGCTTTCTGTTCTTGTTTCTAACTTTTACTTGGTCACTAAACTTGACCAGTCTCTTCCATCTATTTCAGTCAAAAATATTATCCTTGTCTAAGTTTTTTCTTTATTCATATTTTGATTTACACAGCTCTCTCTCTCTCTCTCTCTCTCTCTCTCTCTCTCTCTCTCTCTCTCTCTCTCTCTCTCTCTCTCTCTCTCTCTCTCTCTCTCTCTCTCTCTCTCTCTCTCTCTCTCTCAATAAAGATCTTATATCACCATCACCACCACCATCATCACCAGTGTCACATGTGTGCAGGTGCATGCCAAGGTGGAAGCAGTGCCAATGGAACCAGTCACAGGGCCAAAGCCAGGACCAGGGCCAGGACCAGGACCAGGTCCAGGACCAGGGCCAGGAGAGGCACAGCTGCAGCGGGCTAAGAGGGAACGCATCATCCCCATCATGCTGGAAGATGATGACGAAGATGACGACACAACTGCCAGTGAATCACACATCCCTCTTGACAGCAAGTAAGTGTGGGTGTTGGGGACTTAGATGCAGGCAAGAGTTGAATGATAAAAGCCTGCTTTTTTATGATGATCTGCTGGATCTAAATACATATAATGTAGGCCCTGCCAGGCCTATTTTGTGGTTGTGTGACCAGCCCCATGCAGATCACACCTGATGTGCCTGATTCTCTTTCCAAAGTGGGTTAAGCTCCTCTTTTAAGGCTTAATCCTTCAGATCAATTTTTTTTTCAGTGTTTAAAGATAAGTCATTACATTTTGATTTTTTTTCATTAAGCAGTAAAAAGATTGAGGATTTTCTTTACATATTTCCAATACAGAATAACTGAAACACATATTTGTTTACACTGCAGCTAGACAGTGTTTTCTTCATTTTATTATTCACCATAGCAAATGAGAAAGATACTTAATTTGATTTCAGGATCCTGTCAGTGTTGTGAGGCTAATTACACTCATACATACAATTAGTACATTGGTGATTTATAGTCTGATATGAAAAGTAGCAAATTTTCCTTTTAAAAAATAATGCATTCTTTACATATTGTAATAGTTACTATTTTGAGATTATTGATTGAATAATGCAAAGTGATTGTCACTGGTAGTAAATAGTGTAGATATGAAATGAATGACAGTTTCTTCATGATGTAAATAATGTGAATTGGTGAATTACTTATTCATTGCAGTAATTGTTTATTATTTGGCACAACTCACAAAGCTGCTCGACTAAGATTACCTTAACACACTCCAACCACTTATTTCTGAACTGCTACTTTCCAAAACACAAAATTTGGATTTCAGCATTACACAGCCAAGATAAAACAGAATAAGCGGCAGGATTCAAACTATGTTCACCTTCCACACTGATCACTGCTTGCTGCTTCACTGGTGTCACCGTTGCCTATCACTTGGCAAGCCCAGATTTGTTCTGTTCAAGTGCATGGATTGCACTATATGAGTTCTTTGGTTTCTTCAGAAGGGTATAATTGGTGACTGCAAGTCCAGCACATGATACTTAAGACTGAATTGTGTGTCTTCTGTGTTGGCCTTACTATTTAGTACTTTTGGTACTTTACCCAAACAGTGGCTTTCATATTGGGTAACAGAGTAGCTTTCTTTCTTGGCATGACTATGATATTTTACCATAGTGAAGAGCCAGATAGTTTTGTGGTTTAGCACTCATCTTGCAGCCAAAAGTGTCAGTTTCTCCATGGGAGGAGAAGCATTCTCTTGTAACCCTTGCTGATACTATAATGACCTTATTGTGGTTCCATTACTCAGTTCATTTTCATTTACCAATGTTTTATCATGGTTGTTGTCCTGATCCAGCTTACAATGGCTGACTTATTGGTTGTGATTCTGGAACTTGGAGTTCTATATTTGAGAGGTTGGAGTTTTCCATTCTTTATTCATTTTGGAAATTTTAAGCTATGCTACTATATTTTCTGAGTTAATTGTTGTTACAATTTTTGTTCTCTGCTTGTGCTGTTTTTTGTTAATATGGTCGACATCAGCACAGGACTATGCGACTCTATGCTGACTGCCATCCAGCTCAGCAATTTGCCCTACTACCATTCCAGAAATAAGGGAAAGTTGACAGATGATTGAAAATTTTTTTAGCAAATAAGTATCAAAAGTTTCTGTTGTTTTATTCAAATAGGTGAACAAATTTGTTCCAAACCATCTTGTCAAGTGACAATTTACTGAACAAAATGACACAACTTGTAAATCCACCACTTAGTGAAATTCAATATTATACAACATTTAAGCATTTTAGAGATGGTATTAGATGTCAAAAAAACACTATCTTCCTCTCTTCCTTTCCCAAAGTAATCTATTTTTGTTTTCATTTGGCAAACATGTCATATCTAGTCTGATAAGCTGATTAACATTTTTTTCTTATGAAATAGTGGATCCATCAGATGATGTAAGTACAACATTGGTTGATCAGTTCCCTTTATGGTTAACTATTTCATCCACCCAATAAAAGCTTGGATACAACACTCCAACAGTTGGTGAAAACAAAAAAAACTGCAGCAGCCCCAGCAGCACCGGACTTTCCACTAGCAGCACCTCATCCTGTGTGTGGCTGTGGCAGAGCACCCTCAGGACAATGCCACACCCTCCAACAACTAACAGTCTTCCTCTTTGACCTAGAGTTCAGCCACCACCCTGGCACCTCATCCTCCTGCTGGCTGGCATAACACTCAAAGGACAATGCCAACCAGAACTAATTATACTCAGTGTCATGGATTTAGCACAGTAATATTGTCATCTATGAACATATGAACACAGTAACTTGCCATTGATGGGTCTACATTTCTCTGTGTTCTAAACTTGCAGTTGTTGAATTTGCATTCTTACCCAAACCCTTATTTACTAGTAAGAGATCAGAGTTGCAAATAAAATAGGCCAGTATCTTACAAATACAGATAAGGGTTTCAGTAATTGTATGAAGTCAGTTTCCTACAAGTTTTCAAATAAGACAAGAATGTGTTGACCAGTCAGCAAGAGAGAGCATAATCCAATGGTAATGTTGCCAAGTTCTCACATCCTCAGGTAAACAAAATTGCTGTACTAAACTCCATAACACAAATTTCCATAATGCAGTGTATGAACTAACTAACCCCTGAAACCAGTTAACTCACCATGGATAAAATGAGAAGGTGTAGTGGAGAGTGGCAGAGTTTGTATTGATGTCCATCCTTCCTCCTTGCTCCCCCCCAGCAGGCGTCCTGGCTCCTCCATGCCCTGCAGCAGTGCACGCATCACCCCTCTGACCTCACAGCTCCCCAACAGTCGTCCCCCTGATCCTCGAACACCTCCTGTTTGCACTCCTGCACCAGAACCAATAAGGTCTGTTGCAGTGACCTTTCTGATGGTCTGTTTTATTATCCTCCTCTTCTTCCACAAATCTTTGTGTTTTTGTTTCCTTTCACTCTTTCCCTTCCACTTCTCATTTGCCTTCTCTTTCTCTTCCATTTATCTCTCTTTTGTCTGATCCTGCTACTTTTGTCTTTTTTTCTTTCTCCTTTTATACTTCATTTGTCTTATTTCTGCTCATCTTGTTTTCCATATATTTTTCTGCTTATCCCTTTGTTTTCTCCTTCTCTCCTTTGTCCTTATGTCTTCCTTTCCTTTTCTTTTACTTTGGTCTCTTACCTTGCCCTTTTTTTTTTTTTGTGACACTGTATATAATTAGATGTACTCTTTAGAAAACTTGTTGTAATCCTCTAGTGTTCTATATCATTTCCTCCTTCCACACATCTTTCCCTCTTTTCCATGTTATACCTCTCCAGTTGTCACCTATTCAGTCTTCTCTATCTCCTCAATCCCCATCTTCTTCTTCTTCTTCTTCTTCT
>NC_087167.1:16975000-17055000 GCF_035594125.1 Scylla paramamosain
CTCTCTCTCTCTCTCTCTCTCTCTCTCTCTCTCTCTCTCTCTCTCTCTCTCTCTCTCTCTCTCTTCATCTTTTTCAAGTATTGTTAGTTCCATTTCTTCAAATCTTTTCTTTTATCTTTATTTGTATGTGATAGCTCTTATCCACCTGCTTTCCAGTAATATTCTTATGCTTGCAAGGGAGCTTGGAGGCAGGTTGATATTATTGGTTCAGGGGATGTGCTGTGGTGGGCATGTTGTGGCATTTTCACTGTTAAGGTTTCATGTTTGTCACTTTCTTTGTTTTGTACATCACTGGTCCCAGTTTAGTCAAGGCAGATAATACCTTTCAACTTGTTTTTGTGGTTTCTCCACTGCTGTGATTTCTTGTGTGTGTACATTTTTTTTTTTTTTTTTTTTTTAACATTCTATTTGGCAAAAGTTAATTAATATTCCTTCTTCCTTTTGCCCTTTATTTATTCTTTTTCTTTTATTTTTTTATGGTATGTTGTGACAAGTTTGTATTTTATTGTACATGGTTGAGATTTTGTTCTTTTCAGTGTTCGTATTTGGCAAATACAGACTAATGATGCTTTCTCTGTATGGAGAATTGCTACTGTGTTATATTTCTCTTATTTCTTCAGTTGCTTCTAAAGAATGAGCTTTGAATGATGCATTATGTTTCTTTGGTTGTGATTTTCTTGCTTTTATTATTTTCGAGTTTTCTTCATACTAATCACTCTCTAAATGTTATGTACACATTCTGACGGCCCAGGATGCTTCAGTGTGAGTGTGGGTGCATGTTTAACAGAGTATAGAAGAGGCAGGTGATGTACATGTTATGCATACACTTCCCCTCAATACTCTCAGTGCCAGGTGAGGCCTTTTGCCTTGCTGTGTCTGCAGCTAATATGCTTGTTGCTTATGGCTGTCTGATGGCAGTGGGATGGAGGGGGAAGCAGCCCCATCACCCTCCTGTCCTCAGAGGTCACCAGCTGACTCTGCCACAGCCTCTACTTGGCACACCCACTTCTCCCGCTCTAACAGGTACTTCCTCTCATTCTTTTCATGTGCCTCACTAATCATGTCATCTACCTGACCAGCTTCACTACCATCATGACCATTATATTTACTGTTATGGGTTCCAGTGCAGCAGTCTCGTTACCAGAGAACATGTGAACATTATAAGTCACCGGCCAATACTTTCACCTACAGATTAGCATAGCTATTCAAATTCTTTTTTAATCACCATTACACCATTACATTGTTGTTGGATACACATTTAACCAAACAGTCTTGACACCACAACCACAAACTTATCCATGCAAGTTTCCTTCTTAATTATCCACCTTACACCTGATACATTCATCATACATTCATACACCTCAAACATCCAACACTCATACACTCCACAAACACCAATGACACATGTCATCCAGTCAGCACAAAATTCATAGTGGAAAATAAATATCAGTGAAAGTTATGCAAGCCCTTCATTGGCATCACCAGAATATGCTTTTATGACCACTGAACCTTTGTTTACCTTCTTTCATCTCTATTGACTGTATGTGTGTTCCATGCAATCCTTCTAAAACTTATAATCTCATTTATCCATTTAATTCTCTGTCCTACCTTCTTTCACTATCTGCATCTTGGTATTTTGCAGACTAATTTTTCAAAGCTACAGCAGCTTGATAAGATGAGAATAAATAATTCTTCCTAGATAAGTTACCTGCCTCCCATTCCTAACACCCACACCACATCCTGACCTGTGCCCTCCCTTCTAGTCGGGGGCGCGGCTTCCTGCTTGACCACAGCGAGAGCTTCAGTTCAGCTGGGGAGGAGGAGGAGGAGGATGAGGACGACGGTTTCCAGATTCTGACAGCAGAGTCGCTTTTCTCGACTCTGCTCAACCGAGTCCGTTCCCTCACCCGCAAGATGAATGCAGAGGATGGACGAGGTGACAGAGTCCGTATGACGTCCAACCGACCAACTCCTGACCCCAGCGGGGGACCAGGGATGCCAGGGGCCGCCCACTCAGGCTCTGCTGGCTTCTGGTCGTCCCTCTATAACTCCCCACGGGACTCTCCAGCCAGGTGAGAGGAGGGTTGAGTGATTGATTTTGGTGCCATGATAAGTTATAAGACACTATTGCAGGAGAAAATTGAGGGAGAGAAGCTCTAGTGAGAATACAGACTAAGCCATCTTACTAACACGTTCTCCCTCACTCCTACAGAAGGATTTCGGAAACCATGTCACGTAGCAGCCTTGGTAGGGATGAGGATGGGCTGCCAGGTCTTGGCTCTCCTCTCTGGACCCGCAGTGTGTCTCGGGATCCCTCGGATGCTGACACTCTCTTCTCTGAGGCCTCATCCAGCGCCCAGTTTGGCACGCTGCCCAGAGGTACGCAGTAAGCCCAGGGTCCTGATCCCATCCATAAACACACACATGCAGACACATAGATACATACATGATGTTGGTGTAGTCTGGCAGGGTATTTTCCTGGAAACATACTAGGCTAAAAGCTATGGCAGATTCTCCTTTATTAGATTTTCTCATGAACATTTCCTGTTTGCCTTATAATTTTTCTGAGGAAAATGCAAAAAGACCACAGGAAAATTATATGTCAGATAGAAATAGTAGATAAGAAAGTCAGTAGAGGATAATCTGCCATAGCTTTTAACCTGGTATGTATAATGGCACAAACACACAGCAGGAGAGGCAGCAGCAACACGAGCAGCAGAAGGACCAGAAGGCACGGAAGCAGAAGAAGTATCAGCAGTATCATTCCCCTCTCCTTCCTTCATCCTTCGCATCACTACCTCTACTCCTTGCATGCATGGCCCACCAAAGAGATATCAAGAAAAAACACAGAATACATGATCATCAAGCTGAACCTGAACAGATGTTGTCAGTTTGCCCTCTTCTCATTCTCAGACATTACATCAGAAGATACAATGCAGACTAAATTTTCCTTCACTTACAGAATATTCCATGCATTCACAATTTCTTAAAGCAACAGATTACTTCAGTTGTCATGCATATTGTATACATTGCAGATTTACCATATTGTTGTTGATGCCAAAATTATTTTCCCTTGCACAAAAAATGTTAAGCACATTCAAATTACATATTTAACATTACACTTCAGATAATCTAAATGGAAATCTAACTATTTATAGAAGCAGTTGATTTTCTTTCTAAACTCTTGGCCAGCCACTTTTACAGATGAAAAGAAAGGGGACAAGGGTAAGGGAGATTCCTAGTTCATGCAAAAAGTCTTTGCATTGAGGTCAAGTCTTCCATCACACACACACACACAAAGTATCAAGTGGTGTTCATTGTAAACACTTGGTGGGTCACCATGCTTCTCACATGTGTACAATTAACTCATTAATGCCTTCACTCACCACAAGCTGGAGTCTGAATCACTGTTTTATTTCTCAGTAAGGCTGCAACTATAATTCTTTATTTCTTTATTTTATTTTTACTTATCATATGTTAACTGAATAGTGTGTTCATTATTATATCTAAATAATCATATCATATCAAAACAGTCCAGTTAGTTAAAAATATGTCAAGGAGAACTGCATATACCACAAAATTAAATAAAGTTACCACTGGATTCCAGTGTTTAATCAGTCATATATGTACAATCTATAGATAAAATTAACACATCTTCACACCACTAAGTTTATATTTAATGTATTGAAACCACTGGATGTGAACATCTCAGATCAATTGAGTCACAAGAGTTGCCAGCATCAGCACAAAGGTTAAACATTGACTGCTTGTTGAATTTGTTATAGTTCTCACATCCTTCTTCATAATATCTGCAGTACATATTTATGTGATAAAATTAGTCTCAAAGAGATTCAGTAGCAAACAACAACTACATTTCATCAGGCAGTTTAGATATTCTCTTAATTGTTTCTTCTCCATCATCCTAAGTTCACAATCCATCAGTTCCTTCCATATATAAAAAATAGAGTTAGACAAGAATGCCAGAGATTCCAGAGACTACACAGGCAATAGATATCATAATTGCATTAATCAAGTATTTTCCTTGATTAACTGATAACTTTCATCCAAATCAGTCCTTACTGTCAGATATTTGACAAACATGATCCAGCAGGTTGTGGTGACTGTCCAACTAAACCATTATAGTTGCATATTTCTTTTCTTTTAAGATTTCTAATAACATGACTCCATGGTCCATACAAGCAGGCACTCCATACTGGATAGCCATCTGTATCTGCCTACCTTTTTCTATTTTATTTTATTTATTTTATTATTATTTTTTATTTATTTATTTACTTTTTTTCTTTTTTTTTATATGACCAGTTAGGATTAGAGTCTTACCTTTCTCAGCAAAAAGGGAGACAGGCAGAAACAGAGAGGCAAGGTGCAAGGTATGACAGACACCCCAGCTAGCACAAGGAAGAGTGAGAATGTGTGCTGCTGGAGGAGGGGGTGACTTCATAATGGGTCAAGTGAGGAATGAAGAACTGACTCTTATGTGTGTGCTCTTATTCACTCATTATTGAACACACACACACACAGTAAGGACCAGCACACAGCAGTGACAATACAGATTCCACTAGAAAATAAAAAAAAAAACTACACTGGCTTCAGATTCAGACCCTCAGATAACTTGAGTAAAAATATTAAATCCGTGAGAATGCTACACATTATTCATCCCTGAGCCTTCCTTTGACCTCTCTTGATGTGTTATGAAGGTACCTGTGATGGGGGGCAGACACCTCCTCCTACAGCAAACTAATCATGTACACTTTATTAACACTTAATAGAAATAGCACACTACAACCACATAAATACAAAGACATTAAAACAAGAGAAAGACACATGTGAGTATATTCTCGTGTTTTGTTTTTAGTAGTATTATAATATTTCTGGTTTGCCAATTATTTAGATTATATTTTGTTTTTATTAACTAATATAATAATGAGTGCATTTGGTAGTAATGTTTTAGTTGGTGATGATGATGTTGTTATTAGCATTGTTGTTGCTGTTTTGTTGCTAGTGTGTGGACTAATACAAGAGGTGTGTGTGTAGTGAGTGGGCGGATGTATTGTTGTTGTTGCAGTGAGAGCACTACGCCACAGCCTGCATCTGCCACCCCCTCGCCTCCACCCAGACCCCTTCTTCCTCACTGACTTCTCCTAGCTCCTCCTCGCCTCCTCCTAGCATGGTTGTAGTGCTGCTGCAGTAGACCTCCTTCACCGCCCTCTCATGGGAGGGAGGAAGTGACCCTTACCCTCTCCTCCTCCTCCTCCTACCCCTCCTCCTCCTGCGGCCTCCACACACACACGTCCAAGCACACCCGCAGCTGTGATGCAGTGGTGCAGGTGTGTGGCGGGAAGGATCCCAGTGAACTGAGATTCGGAAGGAAGTAAGTGCAACCGCAGTGGATATGAAACCTTCCCTCCTGTGCTGTTACCGTGTTGTTGATGATGGTGATGATGATAATGATGAAACCAATAGTGATAATATGGGTGCTATTTCACTATTACCACAAACTGGTGCGTGTTCCATGCCCACGTGCGGCTCCCAGTAGTGTTGCCGTGGTGATATCACTGGTGGCACTGTTGGCATACCTCTGTGTCATGGTTCCTCTTTTCTCCTGTGTCTCCCATCTGGTGCATTGTAATATAATACATTACTATTACCACTACTACAATTGCTACCACTACTACTAGTTCAATGTGACATGTTGAGGAATAGCTCATATTTTCAAAGATTTAAGACATATTTTTTCTTCTTTGCCACAGTTATAAGATAGGCCTCTCTTGTTATGAATATTTCAAAGATACTAAGAGAAAGTGCTGAGTAGTAATGCCTTGTGGAGATGAAGGCTCCATGGAGTGCAGCCCAAACCCGCTATTGTGTGCTTTGCAACAAAGTATGAAAAAATATGGTGGTGATTCTTGAAACATAAACACTCTCAACTTTTATTTTGTGACCAACAGTCAGTCATTGGAGGGTGCCTAGTGTTGTCTATGTAAAGTATCATGCTGGCACAAGGCAAGGCAGCTGGGAGCTTGGACAGCAAGGTAAAAAATATCTGGACAGCTGGACTGATCTATCCTGTCACTTCCTTAGCCTAGCCCTTTGCTGTGAGGTTTAGGAGAATATGTCACTGAGGCCTGAAGGGTGAAAGCTGCTCCCAGCCCACATTGCCTGCCCGTTTAGCCTCCTTGTTACTGCCACAGCAAGTCTGAGTCCACTCCCCGGCCCAACCTGCCCCCGGATGCTGGCTCAGACTCTGCTACTCTATGCTGTTCAGGATCTTGATGTAGACATAGCATAGAGCCATTCATATATATATATATATATATATATATATATATATATATATATATATATATATATATATATATATATATATATATATATATATATACTGTACTCAAGAGTATGTTCTTTGTTTTTTATTTTTCTCTAGTGATACTATATTGTATTTTGCCTCGTATCTTCTTTTGTTTCGTATTTTCCTGTACAATATGTATACCACCAGTTTCTCCTCTTGTGCATGGATAGGAGTGATGTGCTTGTGTTGGAGCAGAACAATACTCTTGTGTGATATTATAGTTGGCGCCGCCTCTCGGCTAGATGTTTGGGGGACCTGTTGTGTTGTTTGCAAATTAACAACAAAAGTGCCAAGTCTCTGCATGTGTTTGTTTCTCCACAGTAGTAGTGAATCTCCCTGGCAGCCCCAGAGATACCTGCCAGGCCCAGGGTGAGGCCCCTCTTGCCCCCCACAGGGGTCCTCAAAGATGACATGTAACCTTCATCCTTAACGCAATTAAAAATACATTACCTATAAATATATCTATAAATTATTATTACAAGATACTCATTTTAAAAGTATGATTTCATCAGATAATTTTTTCACCAGTCATCATATTATTAAAAGCTTATAAGTGCAATACAGTAGTTCTGTTGTTGCTTTTGGTTTTCTTCTTACAAATTTATCCAGGTGAAGGTTACATATCAAGTAAAAAAAGATATAAAAAATGCATCCTCTCTTGACACTCTTGCCTGCCAATGAAGAGATGAAGAGAGAGAGAGAAAGAGAGAGAGAGGGAGGGAGAGAGAGAGAGAAAGAAAAGAAAAAAAAAAGAATGTGATACCAAGTACTACTACTATAACAGTTTTACAGTTGCCTGTGAGAACTCTGCCCCTCTGATCCTTTCTTCCTAGTCCAAGAGTAGCACACACTGGTCATGCCTAAGACATGCCACAGCCCAGCAAGGTGGAGGGAGTGAGGTGGGCAATGCAGCCTTGTTTCTCAGCCGGCCAAGGCAGCAATGTCATGGGAAGAGAAAGTACAACGAACTTAGGGCATGTGCCTCATGTTGACCCAGGCACATGTTTGGTGGATGATACCAAAGATAAAGACTGCACTAGACAGGGTCAACTTTTGGAACAAGGGAAAGTGATGCAGCAATGTTACTGAAGCAAAGAGCCAGGACATCAGAGGTAAAATATTTACCTGTATTGGCTTCAGGCTGTTTTGGTGGGTGATGCCAGATTTAAAGACAGAAAAATACTTAACAAAGGCAAAGTTTGAGGCCAAATAAACATACATGCTGCAGAGAAAGTTTCTTTACATATTCATTTTTATTTTATTTCAATTTTATTATTTTACTTAAATTTAATATTACAGCAAGACTATACATATTTCTTTATTTACACTTAGTCTTTTTTTTTATATTTGCCAATAGTATTTACTTTTAAAAAGATATGTATGCAGCACTGATCTTTAGTTAGCAGTGGATGCAAGGGCAGTGGTGGCACAAGCACAAAATAGTGTTGATAGTGATATTTTATTTCAATTTTATTATTTTACTTAAATTTAATATTACAGCAAGACTATACATATTTCTTTATTTACACTTAGTCTTTTTTTTTATATTTGCCAATAGTATTTACTTTTAAAAAGATATGTATGCAGCACTGATCTTTAGTTAGCAGTGGATGCAAGGGCAGTGGTGGCACAAGCACAAAATAGTGTTGATAGTGATAGTTAGTTGGTTATTGGTGCTTGTGTTGTCTTGACATTCAATCAGAGTTAAGGTGAATGGATAACATGGAAATGAGATGAGGTCAGAGAGTTAGATAAAGGAAAGGCAGGCACTGTACCCAATGACTGATGCTGGAAGACTTAAATCTAAGGCACTGAAATGGAGTAAGTCACTATAAAAGAGAAGCCCTAAATGGAAGATTCCCATACTCCATTACAGCAAGGAAGAGAGTGAATGAGTGTGAGCAGGTTATGCATATGTACTTGTAAATATAATCTGAGTTGCTGATCCACTGGAACAAGTATCCAATAAATCTGAATGTGTGGCTTTCTACACAACATCCCCATCTGAGAAATAGGAAAATGTGCAATATGAAAAAATAATAAATAAATAAATAAATAAATAAAATTTTAAAACATGGCATAAAAAATTGAATACGTGTGTGTGTGTGTGTGTGTGTGTGTATCTCACATGTATACATGTATGTATTTGAGAGAGAGAGAGAGAGAGAGAGAGAGAGAGAGAGAGAGAGAGAGAGAGAGAGAGAGAGAGAGAGAGAGAGAGAGAGAGAGAGAGAGAGAGAGAGAGAGAGAGAGAGAGCATTCATAGTTCATAATACAGAAAGCCTTTTAATCTCAGAATTTTGATATACAAAATACACATGATTTGATCACCCTATTGTATTTTCTATAACTCTCTATTCTTTATATGACTGACAGTATCCTCTCATTGAAATAATTAATTCCTTGAAACTGAGATTCAATGACATCAAGTAGCACTGGTTACCTTGGCTTCTTTGTGATGTATTACTAATGACAGCATCTTCACTATAAGCCCATGTGATTGTATAATATCAGCAACTCACGTCTTGAAAATGAGACACTGATTTAAAGAGTTAGCCAGGGAAGTGAAGCAGCTGTGGAACTGAATCCTAGACAGGGCACTTAAGATACAATTGTGGTCAGAGAAAAAGAGTAACCTTCTACAATATTCCTTCAAATACAACCACCACCAACATCACCAAATTTCATTCCTTAATACTTATATGGATGAATTATGATGAAATGTGAGGGATTTTCATCCATATGTGTATCTGTGTGTATGTAGTGTGCATGTGTGGTGTGCAAACCATCTTGAGAATTATGTGTACGTACATGTGTGTGTGTGTGTGTGTGTGTGTGTGTGTGTGTTATGTGAAAGGGGCTCAAGCCAAGGGCAACAAAAGAAAGCAAAAAAAGGTGTGTGTGTGTGTGTGTGTGTGTGTGTGTGTGTGTGTGTGTGTGTGTGTGTGTGTGTGTGTGTGTGTGTGTGTGTGTGTGTGTGTGTGTGTGTGTGTGTGTTATGTGAAAGGGGCTCAAGCCAAGGGCAACAAAAGAAAGCAAAAAAAAGGTGTGTGTGTGTGTGTGTGTGTGTGTGTGTGTGTGTGTGTGTGTGTGTGTGTGTGTGTGTGTGTGTGTGTGTGTGTGTGTGTGTGTGTGTGTGTGTGTGTGAGCTCTGCACAGGATTGGTGAAAATTAAGGTAGAGGGAGATGCACATACATACATACCATCTAAAACCTTATGTTGAACACTTACCTTACTGAATGAGAACAAGAGTTTGGAATACAAACATACTGATTTCACAAAACATAACTGTTGACTCAAAGAATACCACTGATTGATCCATAGTAAATAGTACCACATTATGCTGACAAAACTATACATTACACAACATAAAACACAAATATAGTTATAACTTTGAGGCTGGAGATCAAACAAAAGGAGATGAAGAAGACATAAAAATGTGTTTGCTAGGGGAGCAACCTGTATATAGCTAGGAAAGCTGTATATAGCACCACTGGGGCAGAGTTGTAGTTGCAAGAGTAGCAGTAGTGGTGGTAGTGGTAGTGACAGTAACAGTAGTAGTGGCAGTGGCAGTGAGGATACTAGTCACCCCATGACCACCTATCAGCATGAAATACAGACAACTGGGCAGTACTTGCTGTGGCCAAGGGTACTGAGGTTGCACTAGTCACTCCCCACCTGTGATACATGATCCAGGTAGTGTGTTGTCCTTCAGTGACAAAAGGGAGGGATGGGCAGGGTGGGTTAGGGTGGGATGGGTGAGAAAGGAACACTAACAAGGTAATGTCTGGTCTGCAGGGTGGCGGGCGTCGCGCTGGTCAGGGGCAGAGGATGGCGGTGAGAGCGACACCTCAGAAGCTTCAGTTCGGTCCATGGGGCGTCGTCCCCAGTACTCCCGTGCTCCCTCTAGGGAGCTGCACAACATTCCCGACGAGGACATGGCAGCACCAAATAGTCGAGGAGGCTACCTGGGTGGAGGAATGTCACTGCCAAGGCCCTACTCGGCTTCCAGTAGTGGCAATCTGCACCAAGGCAGAGGAATGCATGATTCAGCAGACAGAATAGCAGCAATGTATGGAACCTTGCGAGGCCCAATGAGACGCCCCCACTCCACGGTGGGAGGCTCGCCGGGGGAATACTTAGGGAGGGATGGTGGGCACTGTGAGCAGCGACAGTACAACAATGCTGCCACACAAAATGGCGCACATGCGTCACAGTATTCCTCAGGCAACTCACACAGACACAACAGTGAGGACACCGAGACTTTGAAGCAGAGCGTGCAGGAGCAGCTGCAGCAGCTGGTGAGGGAGCTGGAGGAAGGTGACGATTCAACCCCACCGAGTGAATGGCAGGGGAGGGATCGCAGGCCCCTCTACTCCTCCAATCCTGCTCTCCATCTCACTTGCCCTGCTAGCCTGGCTGGGGACCACAGGTCAGTAAGCAATGCTGACCTCACTACAATGGCAAATGGTCCTTGCATGTCAGCCTCCTCACTGGCACCCAAGGACAACACCAGCTGCAGGGCTCTACCACAGGCTGGCAGGGGTGGCACTGCCAGCCTGCTCAGCAGAGACAGGACAGGCAGCCTTCGCCGAGTGTCTTCCCCGCGTGGGGAACTGACACGACCAGGCAACAGAGACGGCTTGGGTCTGGACTCCTCACGCCGCAACCAGGGACGAGGCAGCCTGGACCTGCACTCTTACCAGCGGGGCAGGTCTGAGGACCTTCGTCATGCCTTGGACTCCCTGTCAAGGATGGATTCACACAAGCCTCGCCGAGTTTCCTCAATGGCTGAGAGCCCATCCCACACCTCACGGGATAAATCAGACAGCCAGGCTCCAACAGAGAACTTTGTTCCTTACTCCTATAATGATGTGAACTCCAAACCATCCAGCAAGATCTTGCCACAGCAGCCACCAGCCACAGCCATCACTAACAACAACAGTGACAAGAACAACAACAGCAACAGCCTTGGTACCAGCAAGTCAAGCAGTGGCATCCCCATCAAGGCCAGCGCCAGCAGTGTCCTCAAGGGTGGATGCACAAGCCAGGTGGGAAACACCACCACCACCACTACCACTCCCAATAACAATAACAATAAAACTCCTAGCAACAAGAACAGCAACAGCAGCAGCAGTAGCAACATTCCCCACAGTGGCAGCGACCTCCTCCAGCCCACAAAGGTGTATCGCAAGAGCAAATCCCGGGAACTGACACCAACCATTGAGGCAGCTAGTGAGAAGATCACTCAACTCAACTCAGGAACGCTGAAACGAATCTCACCCTTTGAGGCTTATCGCCGCAGCAAGTCACGTGACCTGCCCCTTGATCAAATCAATGCCAACAACAAAGAGTCATCACCTGCCTTGAGGCTCAAGTCTCCACCACCTGTCAGCCCAGAGCAACCCACATCACCTCTTGATAAAGCCAAGACCTCAGAAAAGAAAACTGACATCACCAAGCCACCAACAGGGGAACGTGAAGCAGGTGGGCCAGGTGGGCATGCCAGGGCTTTTAGCCCTCAGCCATCAGCCAGTTTCAGCTGTTCCCCAAGTGCAGCCAAAGGTGACACCCCTAATGTCACAAATAAAGCAAGCAGTCGAGTGAACAAGACCAGTGACCTTGGGCAGGACAAGACTCATGGTCAAGAGCAAGAGGCTGAAAAGAATGAAGACAAAACCAAAGTAAAAAAGACACCTTCTGGTGACTCTGACAAACCTAAATCAATGTATAAAATGCTAACCTCCCGTTTTAACAGGTCCGCTTCCTTTATATCTGACAGTAACCGTTCTTCAGCAGCGACAGCAGATGATGAAGAGGGAGGAGAGAAGGAGGACAAGTTACGGCTGAAGCGTCCCTCAAGATTCCTCAACCTACGTACAGAGAAAAGTGCCTCCAAAACCAGTATGTGTGATACTGAAGACGACACTGATAAGCCAGAGAAAAAACCTTCCAAAAAGCTCACTGATGCGCTAAACAAATTTCTGGGTAGGAAAGACCCTGCAAAGGAGGAACTACGCCCTGCAGGGCATGTAAGCAACAAGGCCACAAGCCATGACAAGACCCCACTAACCAATGACCAGTCTAGAAAACTATCAAAAGCCAAAGGCAAGAAAAATTATGAGGATTTCTCCAATCCCCATGAGGAGACAGGCAATGGTGAAGAGAGTGCCAAGGAGTTAGTGTCCCAGGCCAACCCTGTCCTTGCTTCTGACATCCCCACCACCACCGCCACCACCACTACTACTGCCACACAGCCAAATTACACCCTCGAGTCTGCCACCAAGAGTATTTGCAATCACTTATCACAGTTGGAGAGTGACATGACCTCACGCATTGGCAATATGGGGGCACAGGAGCAGCGGGGCAGTAGTGGCAGTGGAGTTCGGCCCAGTGGAAGTAGCACTGGGCGGGTAGCAGCAGCAACAGCAACGGCAGGAACAAACATTAGCACATACGGACTGTCCCCAGCACTGGCCAACCGCCGCAATGGCCGTCCCACCAACTTGGACACTGCAGCTAGTAACATGGAGGCCAACCAACATGCTGGTCGGGCTCCATCTGCTCCACCACCAGGCCGGGCTACTGTCTCCACAAGGCCCACTGTGGCATCCCACTCCTCCACTACTGAAGGTGACAAAGTTAAGGTGCATAAGTCACAGGAGGCCAGGAGTCCATCCCCACCTCTCGCTGAGTGCCCTGAGGAGCAGCAAGGAGGTCAGAGTGAGGGCGAGGACGAGAGTGTGATGGACCGAATCACACGCAAGAGTTATTACTCCAAGTTCCAGGACAAAAAGCGGCCCAAGCTGTGGAGAGCCAACACAAAGGAGGACATGGACCAGCAGCTGGCAGCCGCCAAGGCACGTCTGCTTAAAGAGGAACGAGAGGAGACAGCAGCCCTTGCCGCTCGCCGACTATCTTCGCCACGTTCTCCGCCACCTTGGGACCCCAATCGCCCTGGCACCCGCACCTCCTTGCCACCTGAGGAGGCTGCCAGCTATATGCAGCTCGGAGGCCGACGGAGCAGTTCCCTCCAACCAGATCACCTACCCGGACCTCTACCACCCCTCGTGCCAGGAGAACCCACCCCTCATCCCCGCTTACCTTCCCTGCCCCCCAATGACCCCTACCTCTATCCCCGTGCACCCTCCATGCCCCGGGATGACTACTTACCCTGTGGTGCCAGGATGCAGCCTGGCCAGTATGGGCGCCGTGCCACTTCACTAGCCCCCGATGACCTTTCAGGGCAGCCTGTGGGGGAACCCTACGCACAGGATACAATGACAACACCAATGGGGCCAGTGCCATATATGGGCCAAGCTGGTACAGATGGCTCCCTACAGCGAGGCGAGCCAGGGCCCTGTGAGCCACCACTAGGACGCATGCGAAGTCCCGAACCAGCCAGCGTGGAGGAGAGCCGCTCACAAGCCAGAGAAGAGTTGTCACGGCGTCTTACGCACCTGACGCGGCTTTCTGGAGGCAGCGGGATGGGCAGCTGGATCCATAACCCCCACAAGGAGGGGGAGCAGCGTCCATACCGCCGCACCAGCACCACAGGCCGCCTGACAGGAGAGGCGACAGGTCCTCCTGTCTACCGTCGCACCAACACCATGGACCTGCCTCCTGCTGACGCTCGCGCACGTCCTGGCAGTGACTACCGGCGTCACTTGCAGCAGGACCCTGCACGACGCTACTCTGCTGCCAGGTGAGTGTCCTGAGGTAGCCACTGTGTTACCACCTCCCTGCATACCATCTCCCATATCATCATGCTAGAGTACTGTAATGTCTGCCAACAGTCCCACCCAGCCTTGCCCATCTCAAAGTCCCTTCCTTCTATCCCCTCACCCATCTCCTGCATGTCATCATGTCCTCAACCCTTATCCTTCCTCTCTTTTATTACTTCCTCTAGCCAACTTTCTCTAGTGATAAGGGAACTAGGTATAATGGACTTCTGAAGAGTACTCCCACACAGTCACCTTTAAAACTCCTTACCACAAACACCAGTGACGCATCATATTGTTATCAGACAGATCCTCCTGATTCAAATATTATCCCAAGTACTTTTTGCATCACATTGTTATCAGACAGATCCTCCTGATTCAAATATTATCCCAAGTACTTTTTAGCAAGCTCAGATGGAAGTTGATGCAGCCTTCACGAATGTTTTCACAGTTCTAGTGATAACAAGGATTCAGCAGAATCAACACACACACACACACACACACACACACACACACACACACACATGAAACCCCAACAAACAATCTCTATAAACTTTGAAAAATAGTCTTTGTCAGGGCCTACTTTTCAAGACACGTCCTTGATTTTAAAAATCGAGACACTGAATTTAACCATCCCATAGCCCCACAATGACTCCTGGAACTGGACCCAACACCCAATAACATAAGTTCAAAATTCTTTTTTTACTACAATAGCTGTTCTTTTCTACTAATATATATATTACTTTCCCAGTAGTCTTACAACAAAGCCACCTCGTGAGAACTACGAGGTATACTGTGGCCTGTTTCTATGTAACTTTATATAGGCTATGCAACATAAGAAAATAAAGGAAGCTGTAAGATGTGAGACCTGCACATGGCAGTTCCTGTAGCAAGGGAGCTACAGGATGTGTGTGCTGGAAGTTTAGAGCAAACAACATACAATCATCAGATATTGAGGTGACATAGCACTCTAATAATAATAATAATAATAATAATATAATAATAATAATAATAATAATAATAATAATAATAATAATAATAATAATAATAATATAAAACAAGCTCCAGGGAGCTATGAGGTCTACATGTAGCAGTCCCTCTATAATATACCACCCTGCACTTTTCCACGTCTTTTCATAGACGTCCAACCCTTCAGGAGGTAAACATACCACGCAGGGAAGCCACAGAACGCCTGACTTCTGATCTTTCTAAAATTTCTGATTGGGGCAGAGCAAACTTGGTATTATTCAATGCCTCAAAAACTCAATTCCTCCATCTATCAACTCGACACAATCTTCCAGACAACTATCCCCTCTTCTTCAATGACACTCAACTGTCCCCCTCTTCTACACTGAACATCCTTGGTCTGTCCTTTACTTATAATCTGAACTGGAAACTTCACATCTCATCTCTAGCTAAAACAGCTTCTATGAAGTTAGGTGTTCTGAGATGTCTCCGTCAGTTTTTCTCACCCCCCCAGCTGCTAACTCTGTACAAGGGCCTTATCCGTCCATGTATGAAGTATGCTTCACATGTCTGGGGGGGTTCCACTCATACTGCTCTTTTAGACAGGGTGGAATCAAAAGCTTTTCATCTCATCAACTCCTCTCCTCTAACTGACTGTCTTCAGCCCCTCTCTCACCGCTGCAATGTTGCATATCTAGCTGTCTTCTACCGCTATTTTCATGCCAACTGCTCTTCTGATCTTGCTAACTGCATGCCTCCCCTCCTTCCACGGCCTCGCTGCACAAGACTTTCTTCTTTCTCTCACCCCTATTCTGTCCACCTCTCTAACACAAGAGTTAACCAGTATTCTCAATCATTCATCCCTTTCTCTGGTAAACTCTGGAACTCCTTGCCTGCTTCTGTATTTCCACCTTCCTATGACTTGAATTCCTTCAAGAGGGAGGTTTCAAGACACTTATCCACCAATTTTTGACCACTGCTTTGACCCTTTTAAGGGACTGGCATTTCAGTGGGCATTTTTTTTATTAGATTTTTGTTGCCCTTGGCCAGTATCCTTCCTACATAAAAAAAAAAAAAAAAAAAAATACATATGAAAACTTGTATAATTTTTCAGCTCTACAATCTTCATTCAAAGCTCTATATTGACTTGGCATTGACAACTGATTAGTGTCTCATTTCATCTTAGATTACTAATCCTGAGGATCTTATTATAGGTATCCCTTATTCATCTTAAATACCAATAACCAATGAAAATTTTCCACACTTAATTACTTACTTGGTTTAAAAATTAAAAAATAAATAAATAAATAAAAGCATAAATAAAATAAATAAATCATGCACTAACAAAAAAAAAAGTTTTCAACCCTTTGACTGCTATGATATATCTGAAACTAAATAAAATAATTTGTAATTTCAAAAGATAATCAATGACGACCCAAGTCACTCAAATAATTTTAGTTCCTGTATAGTCTTATTTCCACATCCTTTTATATATATATATATATATATATATATATATATATATATATATATATATATATATATATATATATATATATATATATATATATATATATATATATATATATATATATATATATATATATATATATATATATATATATATATATATTCAGAGTCAAGTATGAATGTCAGCAAAGGAATGAAGATAACACTGTAAGCTATAATCATAAGCAGTAATCGAATAAGAAAATATTCCGCTTCCTTCCTGTTTGTCTTTGTCTTTTTTTTTTTTTTTTTATCTTACCAATAGCAGCTCCTCATGGATCAGCTGAATTATGCATATACAGTGATGAATAATCACTATACAACACACGTGTGATGGTTTTTGTTTTGGGGTCACGCTTGGTAACATCAGTGACGTGATTCGTGTTACGCCGCATCACAAATTCAAATAGCGGCTCCTGTATTCTATTACCGCCCCTCTCCCGGAGCAGCAAGCTTTGGGGACCTGGTGGGAAAGTGGGATTTTAAGGGTGGGGAATGCCTAAATAAGCCAAATTTGGACCCATTGAAAAGTCTAAGTCCAAAGGAGAAAAACCACTTTTGGGAGAAGTTAAAAAATAGTCAACAAACGTAATATCACCTCCCCCACACTAACATTACTAAACCAACTCAATATTACCAAAGCTAACTTAATCTAACATTACATAACCTAACCTAACATTACCTAACTTAACCTCACATTGGTTAATTACTTACAAAATTCAGGTGATAAGGCGGTAGATGGTTCCCTGGGTTTACCAATGTACCGCAAGAAAAAAGTCGAGAAGACCCAAATCACGCTCTGTACATTTCTCTGACGCCATGATAAACGCGGATTAATTCCAGTCCATTTGAATTAGTGGCATTATTTGCGGTACAAAGGTGTTGCGCATAAAACTTATTTGATTACATATTAATATAATTATTAATTTGCATCCAGTGCAACATAAATATTTGTCAATAATACAATGGTGAATAAAATACCTGCCACAAGAGCAGTTCCTGTGGTGACCGATCTGATGTAGTCACAGCTTCATCGGCATGGACTTGGAATTTGTGATGCGGCGCAACGCGAATCACGTCGGTAAATTTATAGTTTAAGCCAATGTCCCCAATCTCTACCCACGGCCCCCCATTCCCTCAAGCAAGCTTGGGGGCCTGTGGGGAACCTAACCTAACCTGCCCGCGCAGCTTATGGGTACTTATACAGACTTCCTATTGGTGCAACTCGTGGTGTTAAGTGGTGGTAGCACGTGATTGGCCCGAGGAATTATAGACACAGTGATCCTATCCAGCAGCTACCCACAATTCAAAGCATTAAACAACTGAAGTTCAGGCAACAATACACCATTTATGTTTACCTGTGGACTTAGAAAAAGTTGAGAGCGCTGTGCATTCCCAGGCCTATTGTGGCGTTATTATTAATTTCCGACAAGTAGTGTAATCATTAGAAATGATGTGAATAGTGAGAAGAACAAAATGAGGTAGGTTATTACCACGTAGTGTGTAATGGCTTAAACTATAATAAAACCATCACGTCACTGTAACGTAACCATGCGTGGCCCCAAAACAAAAACACCATACACGTGGTGTACAGTGCGTATTTATCACCTTACATGCATAATTTAGCTGATCCATGAGGAGCCGCTATTGGTGAGATTCACTTTTTTTTTCAGTTTCAAGTCTTATGATCTACAAATAATGTCCTCTGACTCCTTTGCTTCTATTGGAGTTATTTTTAGACAATTTATAGAGCTCAAATAATTAGCATTAGAAAAATTTGAAAATACCATCATTCACTCCTTTTACTGGGAGCGACATATTTTGAAATTACACCCTAAACTTGCAACATAACATTTTATACCGTACCTGCCAGGTAATGGCGACGAGGTTACCTTTCCTCCTCGTGTCCTTCACTACCCTCTCTTCTGTGTTCCCGGTCACTGTATTGCCTCACGCATACTCACGAATACTTCATCGACACTACGCGCTGCTTATTACGGGCCGTGGGTGTATAAGAATTGAATAATAACACTTTTTTGTGGGATAAGTGTACAACGCGCTGACAATCAACTTCGTCCTCGTTATGACCTCTCATGGTTCTTTTTCAGGGCCCACTTTGCATTCTTTTAATTTCATGCTCCTTTTAGTTTTTGTTTGTGTTCTTTCTTATTATATTTGTTTAGTTGTTGTCGGTGTTATTATTATTATTATTATTATTATTATTATTATTATTATTATTATTATTATTATTTGTTTAATTATATTATTCCACGCTTATTAATTTGACACGTTTTTTTATCATTATTTATTATACTATATGTCATCACCACGACACAGTTTCACTTAAATATACGCTTAGTTGGAGTTATATATCGTTTTCACTAGCTGTCGTCATTATGGTGACCTCATAATAGCAACCCCTAACTTATGCACCTCCCAATATAAATCACGTGTTAATAGGTAACATGATTACAAACCCTGAATATTATTTCTACTTTGATCTAATATTCACTATTAACCTTCATTATAATGACAACTCACTATCAATCATTGGTAGTGCATATGCAAATCTGGAACAACCTTTACATTTTTTTTCTTATAAATAGTTTCAAGTTATATGACTACTTAAAGATTTATATGATAAATTATAAACTTATGCACTCATTTTCATTCTACTTGGTATTTTTTGCAATCTTCAATCCTCTGATTTTCTAAGAACCTATTAATTTTCATCTATTATCATATGGAAATTATATGGTGATAAGTGGAACCAAAGTTACACGGAAACACATTCAATATTTTAAGAGCAGAAAGGATTACTCAGTTTACCCACATCAATATTTATCTATTTATTTTATTATTTTTATTTATTTATTTATTTATTTATTTATTTACTTTTTTTTATGAATGGTTTGGATAGACAAGGAAACTTTTAAGTCTTTATGCAGTAACATCTCCCTCAACTTCCCTTTTCACTCTTATGATGCTACTGCCCTTCACTCGCTGTGTTGCATACATTATCAGCATCTCCAGTCATGCCCATTATGTAACCATATCTTTGACCATCTTTCTACCCATCTCATCTCCGCAAATAAGTCATTATTTTGATGGGATATCCCTCTTTCTGACATGTCTATGTGATGATGGACTCAACCTTTTTAGCCATTATGGCTAGGTAGTATTGTCTCTATCTTTATACCAGTGTGATGGTGTCTTGATCAGGTTATCAACCTCTAGTCATAATGTTTAGATAATGATGCCTTTTTCCTTTTTTATATTGATTTGATGGTGAACTGATTAGGCCATCAAGTTAATGATGTCTTTTCCTCTTTATATTGATGTAATGATGTCTTGTCTAGGACATCACATCTCTCTTTAGCCATTATGTCTATGTAATGGTGTGACTAGGCTATTAGTCTCTCTAGCCATTATGTCTATATAATGGTGTCTTTCTGTTGCCCGTGCCGCCTTCATTTCTCCAGCCGTGGCCGCGGCGCCCCTCGGGGAAGGGTCTTCATCCACGAGTGAGGAAACTCCACACGCATTCTGCCTTTTGTATGCTTACTCGCTTTTGCTTGTATACCCCCTCCCGGTGACTTTCCCGTAATGGGACAGGTGAACTCCGTGCAACACAGCAAATCCCTCACTAAGTTTACCTGTATGAGGTCTATACTTATCAGAGCTACCTTAGGCTTCTCATATTCTCTAGGGAAGAAACATGTATGGAAAAAATATATATATATAATTACTTCTAGCTGATGAATGTTTCACAATAATTATTAGAAATTTAAAATTACTAGTTTTGTGATCACTGTATAAACTCTGAGGTCACTTTCTAACTGAGAAAAAACTAATTACTGTGTGACTTGCAACAAATATTAATTTAATTCAAAGGAAATCAGTAGTGATGATTCTTGAAATTTTAAGAGGCCATCTTTCATCTGCTCTTCCTTATTTCCACTTTTCATAAAGCGAGACATATATAGGCAATTCCTCCATTGTTCATCAGTCAGGCTAACACAAGGTATATAGACTTGTACTATGTCTATTGTCATTGCTTAAGTATTCAAAGAGAAGCTAACACAAGGTATATAGGCTTGTACTGTGTCTGTTTCTTTGTTTAAGAATTCAATTCAACTGATACAGACTTGTACTATGTCTATTACCCTTACCTCTTAATTCATGGTCAAACTAAAACAAGGTATATAGACTTGTACTATGTCCATTATCCTTACCTGACTGTTCACAGTCAGGCTAACACAAGGTATATAGGACCATAGTGTCTGGTATCCTTGTGTTGATACGGGAATCTCACCAGCCCACCCAGTTGCATGCAGATACTCCCAGATACTTGTTTAACACTGCACTGGGTAACATTTTTTTTCCAGTATGCCAAACTTAGGCTTGAGTTACCATTCTGAAAGTTGCACTGAGTATGAGCCGCACTGTGTATGGAATATGGAATGACAAAGCCAGGATCAGCAATTATCATATATGTACTGCACTGATGCATTATTCTCACTGCTAACATGCATCCTTCTTTTATTTATGTGACGGTAATGCTGCTGGTGCTCAGTACCTGATTCTGTGAGCAATGTGAGTGTTCTTGGTGTTATTTGCCTAACAGAGAGAGAGAGAGAGAGAGAGAGAGAGAGAGAGAGAGAGAGAGAGAGAGAGAGAGAGAGAGAATTCAACTAAAGACCAAGACCTAATTCTCAGATTTGCTCACTCAGTCTGGAGAGAATAATGAAGTAATCTTGAACAAACTAATCATTGATGAAAATATTTTCTATCAATAATTTTGTTCAAGTGATAACAGCAATCATCAAATCTTAAATATGTTATTGCAAAATTACTTGTGGTTTTATTTAATGTTACACCATTAAGCTGTCAGTTTAGTGATGTTGATCAGAGCACCGAAATGGATCCTCCAAATATGAATGAAAAATAACATTGGACACATATATGCACTGCCTACTATCTTTATCTGTTCTACAACCATTAATGACCACAATTTACCACTGTGAGTTTACGAGAAGTTACATGCTGATGCTTTGATGTCTTGATAAAAAAAAATTAACATATCTGTTCACTTACTTAAGTATTGATAATAATCATAAGTAACTGTAAGAAATATTACAATATGCTACACTTTATACAAAAAATTCATCATAACCATGTTCTAAATACACTTTATCCTTTTACTAGGACACTGGTGGAAGGACAGCCCCTGGTCAACCCGAGCCCTAACCCACACACTCGCCTTGTACCCCAACACCCACAACCACACCCCAACCCCACCCGTTTCTCACACCCCACACCTTACAGCCCTCCATCACATATAAACTCTCCCTCCTCAACCTCGTCTTCTTCATCCCACCTCACCTCTCCATCCTCTAGTTCCTCCTCCTACCGGAGCTCAGGTCCCTACTCCCCTCCATCCTCAGCCTTCGATTCCGCTCGCTACAACTCTCCTGTGGGACGCAAGTCTTCCTTCTACAGATACTGAGACAAACTGAGATGACCACCAAGAGAAAATTATTAGAACTGAACAGTGTGGGTTTCCAGTACTAAACTAATAACTTACTCTGTGGCACAAAGGCTGTTATAGTTTTTATATTTGGTGAATATGTAATTTGAAGCCTGGACAAAAGGACACGTTTAATATGAAGATATATCCAAGAAAGTTGACAAGAGGGAATAATGGAGCTATATTGTGAAGGAAAGAAGTTGATGAAGGCGGGATTGCATTTACTTATAATTGTACAGGTATAGAGTGTTTACCTATATCATATGTTAGTGATGGAGGAGGATGAAATAATGTGTTGATGGAAAAGAATGTGAATTGTGTTCCCATGATTGTTAATATCTTCATGTGAAGTAACATGAGTGGGGGAAAGATATACTCATGCCTTGTGTCATGTTGCTCAAAAGTCTCAGTGGAGTATCCAGTTTTTTTTACACAACTTTTCTTATTGAGCTGGCACTCATCATTACACTCACTACTATTACTGACATATTGCTTTGTTCTTCCCCACTTTTACACTAAACCAGACTCTGACCCCATCATTTCTGCTTACATTAGCACATCCTCCCTGCAAGATTTAGTACATACCTATGTGTATCTTCATCAAGAGTTTTATACAACTTCCTGAAACAGCAGATTGTAAGAGGATTTAAGATTCATCTGCTGTAATGTTGCTGCCTCTCTTGATGTTACTGTTTAGTGCTGCAGCCTTGTCCTCTTTCCTCCCTGTGCTGTAGTGACAAAACTAATGATATACAAAAGTATCAAAGGGAAAAATATAAGTATCAGTAAAGTCACAGTCAGCAGTCAGTTTTATCTGCCTCACCTGCTTCCACTCTCTTTAACATTTCTCTTCTGACCATTTTGACCTGTTGCTCAAGTTATGGCTGTGCTGGTGCTACTGATACAAAATACATAGTGCTGCTGAATAAGTAGCAGCACACCAGCACAGGTTGTAAGACTTCTGCTGAACTCATATGAGACAGTCTGAGGCCTCCCACACAGCTTCAAGTTTGCAGAATACACACCTCTCTGTTGTATGACTGGAATTTCTAAATTGTAAAATGAGGGATGTATAGCATTCCTTAACTGAAGAGAAAAAAAAAATAATATACTTATCGAGTATTTCTCAAGGACAGTTCTTGGAGTAGTTTGAAGGAAATACAAGCTAAAGCTACAATTTTACACTTTCTCAAGAACAATTTGAAACAAAATTCTCTCAAAAAGTTCTGTTGCTTACTGGAAGATAAGAACTGCATTATAATATGAAAATATGAGGCAGGAATTGTACTTGGATTTTAATGTACCACAAAAAGTTATTATGAAAAGTGGCAGGTGATACATAAGTGCAACATTGTGAGGGGATCAGCATCTACCTCATTACAGATATATGACATCTGCTTATTATTGATTGCAAAAAAGTAAGGTCAAAACTAAATTATTCAGTCCCCTCATCTGATTCATTTACAAAACTCCAGTGCTGCAGAGAGGAAAAGTCAGTCAGCCCCAAACCATGACACTCCTGCAGCTGTTCCCCTGGAGCAGCCAGCAGGAGACTCAGCCTTCACCTTTATTTATCCAGAACATCTCTCATGGCACACCACAAGTTAAAGAAAATAAATTAATAAACAAAATAAATAAATAAAATAAACAAGTAATTGAGTAAGTAAAATATATCAATTAAAAAGTAAAATAAATAAATTAATATAATGAAAATAGCTGTAAATTGATTGAACTGCGACACCAGATTGAGTTACAAGAGGATACTATCTCTCCCACCAATAAATTGCAGTGAGCCAGAGTTAAACTCACAATCTTTCAGCCATGAGTTGATTACTGCACTACAAAGCCACCAAGCTTAAGTTAAATGTCTGATATATTTAATGAAGGAAAGGAAATACATCTGCAGAAACCTAAAGTGATAGATGTCACTACAAGAAGCAGTGACAGCAATAAAGGTAGATGGAGATTGATTTAGTTACTACCCTCCACCTTTACAGTGTTGGAGGCAAGGTGTAGCTCACACAGAGACACCAAGACAGGCACAGCAAAGCAAGGCTGCCACACAACAGCCACATATCCAACTTGACATTCCTGTAACACAGCACTGACTTTCCTCTTCACGAGCCACCACCCTACCTGATCACTCCTAAATGAATAACTATTAACAAAGTTTATGTGCCATGATGCACAGTCATGTTTATCCACTCGGACTGAAATACAAGTTTCTCAATAGCTAATACACTAAGTAGACTAAGTTTGCTAGTCATTAAGTCACATTACGTGGCTGGACCTTAATTCTTATGCCAAAGACCAGAATCTGGGAACACTTGGTGCTATTAGTTCAATTTTACCAAATCCGGCCATAGCAGTGCCTTGGGAGCCTTCCAGGGAACCTTTTGTTATGCACAGCTTTAACAATACATCTTCAGTACCCAAGTAGACACACTCCTAAGTACACATCATGAATCTAAATTTAAGACATAACATTATGCCTTCTACAGATTTTGATTTTTGTGTAACCTTCATGAATCTACACAACTACTATAGGACACTCACCACACCCAGGACTCACATGCAAGGCTGCAGAGTTTGCAAAACGTTAACACCTCTTGCAAGCCTTTGAATGAATGTACCAGATCTTTAGACATTTGAACATATATACATAAGTTATTAGTTATAAATCAAATGAAGATACCAACATCAACATAACTTCCATGGGCTCTTGGTGATGTCAATGCAGAGTCCAGTGTTGCAAAGTCCCTTGAGAAGCTAAACAACCATTTGGAGGATAGATCACCCCAAGCTAGCAGAGACAGATGGCACAAGACATGGCCATACTTACTCTTTGTGGGTGGTCAGGTCCTCTTGTGCTGTGCCTTCATTGTAAATATAGATGGGAACACAAAAATGACCTTATTTTGTCATTTGTATTCCTAGTAAATTTGCCCAGTATATGCCTGTGACTCGGAAGCTGTCATGACCTCCTCCAGCATTCACAGACAGTTGGGCTATGTATGTACGTACTTTTGTGCAACTGTGATTCTAGACCATATCTGTAGTTCTTTTTATTATGAGGCGTTGTCTATTATTAGGTAAGCCTTAGTGGAGAAGGTGTGGTTTGTGCTCGTCCCGTCCCACAAGCTTTAGCTCCCTGGATGCCACAGGTGAATGCTGTGTGAGTGTTACTGATGCCAGACAGTGTCATTATTATTGATGCCAGACGGTGCCATTATTACGTTACCCTTCATTACTACTTCGAGTGAGAATGGAAGCTACTACTTCTTGTACATTTAAGCCACAGTCATCTACCTTTGTATCATATTTATTAATCAAAAGTAGAGGTGAGGATGATGACTATACCAAGGAGTCAGTTCCTAGCATGGCCTTACTTCATCTCTCCTGCTAGCAGGAAGGCAGCAAGCAGTGGAGGAAATAATAAATAACAATTGGCTATGTAGCACTAAGGCTGTTATAGTTATGTTTATATTAGGTGAACACTATGAAGCTTGGACAAAAGGGCATAATGTTATATATGGAGAAAGTGTAAGAGTTGCCAAGAAAGTGCAGCATAGGAAATGGTTGTTGATAATTTTTATCTGATCAATATGGTATTGGCCAGAACACAGCAGCAACAATAACTGCACCTGCACTCTGGCACTTCTGTGTTGTTCCTGCGAACATTAAAAGTTGAGAAGAGCTGGTGGTGGACCTCTTTATCCTTCAGCATCAACTGGCTTCAGGGTATTATGAGACTGTAAGCTAATGTTACAAGAGTACTACCTCTTCCCCAAGAAATTGCTGTAAAACAATACAGTGGAACCTCGGTTCTTAAACTTAATTAGTTTCTGAATGCTGTTTGAAATCCGAAATGTTCAGAAACCAAAACTATTTTTCCCATAGGAATCAATGTAAAATTAATTCATCTGTTCCTGGACAGCTGTCAACCCTGTCTTATGACAAATGCTCCCACTGCCATGATGGCCGCTCCACATCTTCAGCTCAGAAATTATTTATCCAGAAAGGACATATTGAATTAACTTAGTGACACGGAACTCATCAGAAGATACCGTTTAGAGCGTTCCTTTGTCACCGATCTAGTGAGGGAAGCCTTACAGAGTGACACACAGAGGAGCAACCCACTTGCCACCAAAATGAAGGTGATCATAACACTTAGACATTTTGCTGATAAGAAAAGCTACTAGAAAATGCAGTTGTGCAGCAGAGATAGCATTGAGTCATCAAGAGAGCCACAGGTGGCTCAGGATTAGTCAACAATCAACTACTGCAGATTCACTTATCAAGCCCTCAGTACATCATGGATTTTTCTGGCTAATACATGTAAACTTATATCACAGATTCCTCATTAGGTCATGGGTTTTTGCAGCTGATAGGTATTTATATATTTTTTAATTTTAATTCTGTGGTAAAATAAGCATTTTCTAGTATAAAAATTTATAAACAAGTAAATAAAAATACAGTACAGTACTGTACTGTATTACACATTATTTAAAGTAAGATAAAAGAAAATACGTAGCGTACCATAAATGAGTAAACAAAGAATCGCAGATACTGTCATCATCATCAATCAGGTTGTAGTATCTCCACAGATGAGTGTACTGAATTCAATTTTTTTTAATACATAAGGATGTGGCCAAAAGTTTGAATTTAAAAAGTGTTTAAGAGTGTAGAAAAGGTTTATAAGCGAGGAGGTGGTGCGCTGTGTCGTGATGATGTTACAACAAAAAATGGCCACCCAACCATACTTACAGCTGTGTTACACTTGCTCATTTATGGCAGATGACCACAATACTGTTTGCATACAAGCAATGACATGCACTAGTAAGTAAAGTAATAAGTCTTAAATATATAAAAGAATGAACATAAGGGAAATGGGATGAATAATTAATAACAGATCTTCACCAAGAACCTCATCACCAAGGACAGCAAATGTCAAGGCAAATTTACTGCTACAGAATTGGGTGGAATGTCGCCGTTTCCATGGCAATGTCACTGATTTGTTTACAGTATCTTGGGAGGTGCACAAAACTGTTCATTTGCACTACTGAACACAGCCCTGTTTCTGCTTCACAGATTTTCATCTATCAAGGGGGTTTTGGAACATAACACCCGCAATAGTCAAGGGATTACTGTACTCCTGAGCGCTGAAAACTCTTCAACAGGATCACATTTAACTTATTTCAAAGACTGAATTACTGGTTTACCAATGTCTCTCCTCCAAATACATAAAATATTTATAGAAATTACAAATTAGTAATAAATGGCAGCTTTTGGTTTGTTTTTTAGTATTTGAAATCAAGTAATTTTGTTTGGGAACTGAATTATGGTTCAACAACCAAAGCAATTACGAGTTCAAAATTTTGTTCAAAAAGCAAGGCACTCAGTAACCATGGTTCCACCGTATTAACCTGACAAACTTTCAGCCATGAGCCAAGCACTGTACCAGAACCACCTGGATCCTGCATCCTGCATACAGAGCACAAGAATTAACTTTTTTTTGGTGGCAATATTTAACTAGTTCTTCAGGTAACACAATGAACTGCTTCCTCTGTATCAAGGTCAAGGCTTCCTACACTCACTGGATGCTCCTTCTCTCAGGTTTAAATGAAAGGCAATGAACAGCATCATCTCAGAATTAAGCTCATGTTTAATAAGTTTATTCTCTTGATTTCTTGTGCAATCATTCAAGTCTTTTGTATAAATGTGCAAGTTTCTTACTATTGCTTTGCTGAATTTCTACACAGTCTGACTTCACATTAATGATATACATGTACAAAAGCAAATTTAAAACAACATAATTTCTAGTTTTCCTCTTAATAATGAATATATATATATATATATATATATATATATATATATATATATATATATATATATATATATATATATATATATATATATATATATATATGTATCATACAAAATTGGAACACGATAAAAAAGGCAGCAATTCTTAGTATACAAACATTATGTCAAGTATACAATTATTTCAGTATCATACTAAACAGCTTTGGATCTTTAACTGGGAATGCACAAGTAATTAGTTACTTAAGAAATACTACAGAAATTCAGAAGTATGTCCTTACACTTCCAGGACTGATGGCTGAGACACTGTGTAGCTAACCATCAGTGGCTCTGAAGTGGTCCTCATCCACAGTGGTGTAAACGTGTCCCTCACTACTCAAGAAGAAGAGCACATTACTGGAAAGACAAAAAGGAGAATTATTACCTTTCCTGTCAGGCCTTGTGATCATACCTTGCTATTAGTAAGGAAAGCAGAGTACTCTTTATTTCTTATCTTGCTAGCTGTTTAGATTTCTGTCCATTCTGATGGCTATTTCTCAGGACTCCTAAATCTTTAACCAGGCTGAAACTTAACCCCCTTTAAGACGATGACGCATCGTGAAGCACCAGTGGAATATACGCTGATGCCTAAGCAGGTGTTGTGGTTACATTTTATTTAGTTGTTGCTGAGCGATCCCATATCCTGTTTTAACTTGTCTTGACAGACTCTGTATATGTCCTTGAGGTTCTATTGCTCCTCCCACCCTCCTTGCTGCCACTAGTCACATAAATGAGCTACACCATGCCCCACTCTCTATCCAGAATGAGGAAGTCTCACTGGCAGAGCCTTACATCACAGTTTTCCCTCCTATGGTCTTTCCCTTATCTTCCATATCCCTCTATCCTTCTCTTGATCCAATACCCATCCACCTGGGAAGGGAGACTGTTCCCCCTTTCCTTGTTCATTCCTTGCCCTCTTACCCTCCTCTCCCTACATTCTCTCTCTCTCTCTCTCTCTCTCTCTCTCTCTCTCTCTCTCTCTCTCTCTCTCTCTCTCTCTCTCTCTCTCTCTCTCTCTCTCTCTCTCTGTGTGTGTATATATATATATATATATATATATATATATATATATATATATATATATATATATATATATATATATATATATATATATATATATATATATATATATATATATATATATATATATATATGAGAGAGAGAGAGAGAGAGAGAGAGAATTTGACTTACATGCATAAACACACAGCTGTGCACTAATCTCCTTTCCGATAACTTCACCTTTCCTTCTCTCCCCATTTATTCCTCCTTAACCCATTACCACTTCTTTAATTTACTACCCCCCAACCATCCCAAATAAGTGTGTGTGTGTGTGTGTGTGTGTGTGTGGTACTTATGCCCAGAAAGAACAACAACTCCTCCCTCATATTTCTATGACAACTGAAGGGTTGACTCAGAGAGAGAGAGAGAGAGAGAGAGAGAGAGAGAGAGAGAGAGAGAGAGAGAGAGAGAGAGAGAGAGAGAGAGAGAGAGAGAGAGAGAGAGAGTATATTATTATATTAGAAATCAGATAAGTTACTTCTTGCGGGCCTACGTCGTATATGAGCAACACATTTTTTAAGTATCTGGAGCAAATGGTTAAAGAAAGAAAGAAGGTTGGAGATGAGAAGAGGGAGGATTAAGTTAAAAGGAAGGAAGTTAGTAGTAAAAAGGACTCTGAAATTTTGAAGACATCAAAATTAAAAAGAATACGATTGGAGATACAGAGAGAGAAGGGTAGAAGCTAAAAAGGAGTTTGGAATTTAGAAGGTTAAAGTTCAGAATTTGCATGGATTACACTTTTGCACAACTTCCTCCAAATTTTCAAGACTACGAGTTCTTTTTTTTCTTTCCCTATACATCTTAACTAATTTGGACTCAAATCAATATTCCAAACTTCATTTTTAAAGTGAATTCTAGAGCTACGCACAAAGCTTTTTCACCCCTAATATTTTCATGCAATCCTTATGTATGTTTTCTTCTATGTAAATGAGACCTATGCAGCTTTCAGAATCAATGTTTATAATGTAGGTAAATGAAACTTATGTTGATACAAAAGAGACCAGACACTTACTCGACTTGCTGCGGCGTCACCTTGCCCTTGAGTTTCGCCTTGATGTGTTCCCTCGAGTAGCCAGTGTTTTCACTATCATCCACAATTGACCGGATCACCTGCAAGGAGTTGGTACAGTTAAAGAATATAAGAACATGATGTTGCATGAGTGTTAGGACTAGCAAGTAAGAATAAAGCACAAGATGCAGCTAAAACACTATTTCTATCTTTTTTTATGAAGTTATGCAGTTTTATTTTATTTTTTTGCACAAGTAACCACCTAAATGGATGTCAAAGCATAGAATGGAATACTTAATGCCTATTAACAAAGAAAAATTAACTTTAACATTCTCTCCTGAATAAATTTGTTAATTGAAGCAGCAAAAAACAGTAAACATCTCAGTAAGTTTAACAAACTAAGTAGTTACATGACCAGTGATGCAGAACACAGGGAATTAATTATGCTTCAAAGAAAGGGTGAGAGGAATAACACCCATACATCACCTCAAACACCATCTTCTGCTGTGCTGTGAGGCCCATCAAGGAGTACCCACCACTGCCACTGCCACCCATGTCCCCACCAGGCATCCCAGGGCCAGCCAGACCCCCAAAGCCTACCATGGAGTTTGACATGCCATCACTGCTCCCTGCCAAGGCACCCTTGCCGAGGCCACTGTCACTCGCCTGAGGAAAAGGAAAAGTGAACATGGGGAGTAAAAAATGAAAAAGTTAGCAGCATTTGATCACTGTATCCATCAGTCTGATGAACAAGGAAGGAACACTGAAAGAGGGAAATGATATAGGAGTCTCTCTCTCTCTCTCTCTCTCTCTCTCTCTCTCTCTCTCTCTCTCTCTCTCTCTCTCTCTCTCTCTACCAGCCCTGACTGAGGCACAAATGAATCACTCATACACAAGTAACAAACTGGAACATAGTGTTTCTTATAATGCATAAATGCACACAACAAGTAAATAAATGTAACATTAATTCAGGAATAATTCAGGAAGAAAGGATGAAATTAAAATGTTCAGAATAAACCAGAAGAGATGCCAGAGGTAAGGAGAGTACACCATGGAAAAACTAGACAAACGTAGGGTATGGAAACAGAACCACAGGCATAACTCTGGTCATGTATATTGTAACTAGGTAAATAACACACACACACACACACACACACACACACACACACACACACACACACACACACACACACACACACACACACACACACACCTCCCCAGAGACTAGCATCTTTGGTGGGCATTTTTTTCTGCTTTTTGTTATCTTTAGCCAGAACCCACTTTTTATTTATTTATTTATTTATTTTAATAAATAAACACACACACACACACACACACACACACACACACACACACACACACACACACACACACACACACACTGCATTATGTAGTGGTTAGCAAATTCAGCTCACAACCAAGAAGGCCTGGGTTCGAATCCCAGGAGCGGAGAGGCAAATGGGTGAGCCTCTTAATGTGTAGCCCCTGTTCACCTAGCAGCAAGTAGGTACGGGAACTGGGACCTTGCTGTCCCAGTGTGTGGTGTGTCGATGGTCTCAGTCCTACCTGAAGACCAGTCACTATGAGCTCTGAGCTCTTTCCATTGGGGAACAGCTGGCTAGGTAACCAGCAGGCAACCGTAGGTGAATCACACACACACACACACACACCTCTGTCTTTATGCGCTGGAGCTGCAGAGCTGTGTACACCACCTCCAGCATATGCGCAGTGATCCAGTTAAGGTCAGTGATGGGCTCCAGATGCAGGGCAAGGAGCTGCTTGTTGCCCTGGTGGGTCTTGAAGGTTCCATGCACCTGGCAGTAAGTGTTCTCCATCAAGGGTTCCTCCTCCTGTGTAGTGGATGACATCTATTATTTAAAGCATACACATATATACACAAAGATGGTACCACAGATAAGAGTATATGTTCTCTCTCGAGGTTTCCTCCTGTGTGGTGAATGACATCTATTATTTAAAACATTCATATACATACATAAAGACAGTCCCATAGCTTAAAAAGAATTGATTTATGAAGAAAGATAAACCTACCAACAGTGCAGCAAAGAAGAGACTTGATAACAATTTAAAACTGTTGAATATGAAGGAAGAAATAGACACTCAGAGACTATTCCTTAAACAAGGAAGAGCATCTAGAGACATTAGAGAACATGAAGGACATAATAAATAAATAAATAAATAAATAATAACTACCAAATAAAAGGGAGATACCTATATAAAATCAAGACAAAAGAAATAGAAGAAACCTAATATTTCAGAGCCTATAAGACAATGGATATAATATAGAGAAAGGGAAGCTATCTGAATAACAAAAAAAGTACAGCTTCCCATTACAGAAATACAGACAACTGAAACAGACTACAATAAATTATATGGGTAAGAAATGCACATCAGCTAAAAGAGAAAACTGGACAAATACAGATACTGAAGATAGCTGAAGCTGTGCGTCCCAAACAAATATAAACACTCACAGTCTCCGAGTCAAGCCACTTGATAGCGCATATGGTGCCTGTGGTGTCGTTCAGTGTGTAAGTCACTTTGGTGCTGGTAACATTCACCTCTTGGATCAGACCCATCACTGTTACCATGTTGACCTGTGAGAAAGGGATGGAGTAGAAAGTGAAAGGACAAAGAGAAATAAACAAGGTGATAACTGAGACAAGACAAGATGTAAATAATGACTGAAAAATATAATGATGCAGGGGGAAGAGAGAGAGAGAGAGAGAGAGAGAGAGAGAGAGAGAGAGAGAGAGAGAGAGAGAGAGAGAGAGAGAGAGAGAGAGAGAGAGAGAGAGAGAGAGAGAGAGAGAGAGAGAGAGAGAGAGAGAGAGAGAGAGAGGTAAAAGTAATGGATAATGGGAGTTTAACAGTTTATCAAAGAAAAGTAAATAAATGGGGATCACAAAGTAAGGGAAACAGAAGAAAAGGGGAGGTAAAGGGCACTGGATAAGAGGTGAAGGAGGATGAATGTGTGGGTTGAAGATGAGGTTAATAATAATAATAATACATATTTTACCAAGTAGACTATTGTGTCTGCTTTATAAATAGTTAACCCTTTTACTGCTATATGGTACATCTTTTCTTAATTACCAACCACTTTGAGGTATCTTTTCTTGTTTTACAGCCACTTCCAAACATTGTACTGGCTAAGAATTGCAAAATCTATTCTTTTCCTTTCTTTCTTGTAGATCCTGATAAAAGATTTCATGCACTGCTTTTAGTGCTGTGAATTGTTGCATATCACAGGGTTAAGTGGTAGTTGGTTAGTTACCTGGATATGTTACCAGTGGAGTTATACTGGGAAAGGTGGGGAGCAAGGGTGTGTGAGGTGACAATCAAACAAGCCGACGCCAGTAAGTGAGAGAGCAGGTGACCATTACAATCAATGTAATAATATAATAGTATTAAATTAATTTCCACTTACAGCAGTTTTTCTTCATAGATTGGACAGCTTGTTTTTAATATTATAAGAGAAGAATGTGATATTGTATATTCCAATCAATTTACCAATCAATCACAATAGATGAAATGTCTACAGGAAAAAATATGATCCTTGAATTCTAAAGAAACAAAGAATGAAAAACACACATGTGAAATTAGTACACCAATATGTTTAAAGAATAGACAAGGAAAACAAAGGGGCAAGGGAGACGCACACAAGAGGACCCAAAGGAGATGTACATGAACTCACCGGAGTGCCAAGATATTCCTGGTTGTTCTCGTCCAGACCCAACACAGTCTGGATGGTGAGAGGCAGCACACTCTCTATCCTGCGGTTTTGCTAATGTGGGGGACAAGAAGCACAGCAGGAAGAATCAATATAAGAAAACTCTGAGAAAGAATTCCAGTGTTGCGTATCCAATACTTTAAGTGCATAATTATCCTAAGACTAGTTGTGTGCAAGTAATAATAATAATAATAATAATAATAATAATAATAATAATAATAATAATAATAATAATAATAATAATAATCATAATAATAATAATAATAATAATAATAATAATAATAGATGGTTTATTGATATCAGTATAGCAGACTGCTAGACTGAAAATATGCAATAGGTAAGAAGTGGAGGTTTAACATTAAAACAAAATGTGTGTGTGTGTGTGTGTGTGTGTGTGTGTGTGTGTGTGTGTGTGTGTGTGTGTGTGTGTGTGTGTGTGTGTGTGTGTGTGTGTGAATTATCAGGCACTTTCACCCTCTTGCTCAAAGACAGTAATCACTCACTCATCATTGTTGACAACTGGGGCCAGGGCTGTAACCTGGCCTGATGAGTGACTGATAAAGACATTACCACCTTCATGTGTGTGTGTGTGTGTGTGTGTGTGTGTGTGTGTGTGTGTGTGTGTGTGTGTGTGTGTGTGTGTGTGTGTGTGTGTGTGTGTGTGTGTGTGTGTGTGTGTGTGTGTGTGTGTGTGTGTGTGTGTGTGTGTGTGTGTCCAGTTAAACTATAGTACAGTGGAACCTCGAACTTAATTCATTCCTGAATGCCGTTCAAAATCTGAAATGTTAAAAAACAAACTATTTTCCCCATAGGAATCAATGTAAAATGGATTAATCCGTTCCCAGACACCAGTCTAGTGGCTTTATGACAAATGCTCCCACAGCCAAAGTGGCTGCTTCACAACATTATTTATTCAGAAAGGATGTATTGAATGAACTTAGTGACACAGAACTTATCATAAGATACTATTTAGACCAATCTACGACACAGAACTTATCAGAAGATACTATTTAGACCAATCTAGTGAGGGAAGCCTTCCAAAGTGACACAGAGAAGCAACCCACTTACTGCCAAAATTAAGGTGATCATAACACTTAGACATCTTGCTACTGGGAAAAGCTGCTGGGAAAATGCAGTTGTGCAGTAATGATGGCATTGTGGGTCATCAAGAGAGCCACAGGTGGCTTGGGATTACTCCTGAGCACCGAGAACTGTTTGTTTACATCAAGGCTTTTTAACGGGATCACATTTACCTTATTTCAACGACTGAATTATTGTCTTCCACTCTGTCTCTCTCCTCCAAATGTATAAAAATGAAGTAGATATTTATACAAACTATAAACTAGTAATAAACAGCAGCTTTTGCTATGTCTTTTAAAATTTGAAATCAAGTAACTTTATTCAAGAACCAAATTATGGTACCACAACCAGAGCAATAATGAGCTCAAAATTTTGTTAAAAAGCCAAATTGTTAAAAAAGGGAGGCATTCAGTAATTGAGGTTCCCCTGTATTTTCTTTTCTTTTTTTTCATATCTTTAGGTATTCTTTTTTATCCAAATTCCTTCAAGAGGGAGTATCCATTCACATATACAAAGGAATCATTGGAACTCATCTACTAATTATCTCTTATGTAAGTAATATCTGTGAAACATTTATTTCTCATGTAGTTTTTTTTTTTTTTTATGTAGAAGGACACTGGCCAAGGGCAACAAAAATCTAATAAAAAAAAAAAGCCCACTGAAATGCCAGTCCCATAAAAGGATCAAAGCAGTGGTAAAAAAAATTGATGGATAAGTGTCTTGAAACCTCCCTCTTGAAGGAATTCAAGTCATAGGAAGGTGGAAATACAGAAGCAGGCAGGGAGTTCCAGAGTTTACCAGAGAAAGGGATGAATGATTGAGAATACTGGTTAACTCTTGCATTAGAGAGGTGGACAAAATAGGGGTGAAAGAAGAAAGTCTTGTGCAGCGAGGCCGCGGAAGGAGGGGAGGCATGCAGTTAGCAAGATCAGAAGAGCAGTTAGCATGAAAATAGCAGTAGAAGACAGCTAGATATGCAACATTGCGGTGGTGAGAGAGAGGTTGAAGACAGTCAGTTAGAGGAGAGGAGTTGATGAGACGAAAAGCTTTTGATTCCACCCTGTCTAGAAGAGCAGTATGATTGGAACCCCCCCAGACATGTAAAGCATACTCCATACATGGACAGATAAGGCCCTTGTACAGAGTTAGCAGCTGTGGGGGTGAGAAAAACTGGCAGAGACGTCTCAGAACACCTAACTTCATAGAAGCTGTTTTAGCTAGAGATGAGATGTGAAGTTTCCAGTTCAGATTATTAGTAAAGGACAGACCGAGGATGTTCAGTGTAGAAGAAGGGGACAGTTGAGTGTCATTGAAGAAGAGGGGATAGTTGTCTGGAAGATTGTGTCGAGTTGATAGATGGAGGAATTGAGTTTTTGAGGCATTGAACAATACCAAGTTTGCTCTACCCCAATCAGAAATTTTAGAAAGATCAGAAGTCAGGCGTTCTGTGGCTTCCCTGTGTGATATGTTTACCTCCTGAAGGGTTGGACTTCTATGAAAAGACGTGGAAAAGTGCAGGGTGGTATCATCAGCGTAGGAGTGGATAGGACAAGAAGTTTGGTTTAGAAGATCATTAATGAATAATAAGAAGAGAGTGGGTGACAGGACAGAACCCTGAGGAACACCATTGTTAATAGATTTAGGAGAAGAACAGTGACCGTCTACCACAGCAGCAATAGAACAGTCAGAAAGGAAACTTGAGATGAAGTTACAGAGAGAAGGATAGAAACCGTAGGAGGGTAGTTTGGAAATCAAAGCTTTGTTCCAGACTCTATCAAAAGCTTTTGATATGTCCAAGGCAACAGCAAAAGTTTCACCAAAATCTCTAAAAGAGGATGACCAAGACTCAGTAAGGAAAGCCAGAAGATCACCAGTAGAGCGGCCTTGACGGAACCCATACTGGCAATCAGATAGAAGGTTGTGAAGTGATAGATGTTTAAGTTGTCCTTGGTTAGTCTCCTCTCCATACAAAATAAATAAACACAGAAATAAATGAGGGGGAAAGATTATAGGAAAACAAGCACTAAAGTATGAATACTACATATGTATTCTTCTGCTTTAGTTTACCTTCACCTTTTCTACTAATGTATCTCTCTCTCTCTCTCTCTCTCTCTCTCTCTCTCTCTCTCTCTCTCTCTCTCTCTCTCTCTCTCTCTCTCTCTCTCTCTCTCTCTCTCTCTCTCTCTCTCTCTCTCTCTCTCTCATTTATTTTTGTTAGAGGGGAGGGGTATAAATGAATAAATGTTAGGGGAAGAGTATAAATTAATAATGCTCACCCTTTTAGCTTCAGGGCCCGGGGAGGCGAACTGTTGTGTGCCATAACCTGCTCCATTGTCTCCCCCAAAGCTGGTGTTGAAGCCTCCACCTGCTGGGAACAAAGTCATCATTCACTGCTTCCCTCATGATGTAACTGCAATGCATAGCAAATGAGTTTAAAGATTCCAATAACAGTTTGGAAGTGGATTTAGTGTAAAATTCTATGACTTAATATAAGGAGCAGGGAGTTAAAAAGGCCTACTCTATGTGAAGATCAGAGGACTCCTTAATTTTGTACGTTTACCATCTGCCATCTGGCACTAGTAATTTCTGTAAGTCTTGTTTTCCTGGGATACACTTATGACATCTGCAGTAGTGACCTTGACAGATTAGCAAAAGAGCATGTCAACTGCCTATATCTGTTCTGCCAAACCCTTCACTAACAATTTCAGTATTATTTTAGGAAAGGAACATAATGCCCTACACATTTAGGAGTATTGTTTTTGATTACCTTAATGGGTACTGAGAAACTTACTTTTTTTAAGATCTCATCGCAAATTAATAGTTTCCATGACAAAGGAATTTTTTGTTAAGGAAAGTGTGTAGGTTTGGTTAGGTCAGGTTACATTAGGTTAGGTCAGATAAGGTTTGCCTTCTTTTAAGCTATCACCTCCTCTCAAGTACCCTTAAATGACCATTTTTGTGTTCCCTGCCCATAAACCCTGCTTCCCAACAAGTCCCCAAGATTGTGAAAGGATGAGGGGAGACAAGGGTAAAATAAAGTATTTCTGACATGTTTTAAGCTCAAAATTGTTTATATAACATAAACAACAAAAAACAAATATCATACTTTTCTACTCAAAATGTAGTTTGATCCTATTGTAAGAATTTACCAGTTTCTAAGAGCCTGCACTGACTTACCCTAGTATTTCACAGGCAGTTTCCTCTACTTGTTTGTCTGGCAAAAGTAACAGGGCAGCCAGCAGGTGAGTAACTCCAACATGTAATCATAAGTGTTGTCCATTACATCATATTACACAACAGATTACTCAATCTTTAGGTATAATTGCAGTTTCCCCCAATAAACCGCACATAAGTACGAAGTGTCTCACGGTCTAGATCACACTGCTAGGAGCATTTCTAACCCCATATTACCTTGTCACAAATGAATAATAAGGTTGGGACGGAATTTCAAAGATTTACCTCAGTTTTTAGCTGGGATCCACAGTCATTGAAAGGATAGTGAGTGTGTTCATGTGTTTGTTATCAATGCTGGAGTGTGTTCGTGTGTTTGTTATCAATGGTGCGCAAACACTCTAAGCGCGGTTAGGTTAGGTTAGGATAGGTAAGGTTAGGTAAGGTTAGGTTACCTTAGCTTTCTGGTTGTGTTCGAATATAATAATGGTGGGGGTTCAAGGGGGCACAGCCCCCTGGTTATAATAGGTTTTTGGTTTGCTACATTTAGGAAATTTCCTTGACTTCTAGGGAAATTTCCCTACATTTTCAAAGTCTATATATCACTCGTATATGCCCCCCCCAAAAAAAAAAAAAATCCCCAGTTCCCCACATTACTCCCAGTGAGGTCTAAAGCACTGTTCAGGGGGTGCTGTGAACTTATCATTAAACCCAGCTGTGACCTCACTGAACGTTTCCCTTTGTGTCTCACAACACAAGGGGGCAGTCACAGCCTGCCCTCTAAAGACAACTCTCTTCCTCCACACAAAACTACAAGCACCTAATAACACACACACCCTTCACTCAAAAATTTTAAAATCATCATGGCGACTCCTACACAAGCCTCGGAGTCCCCATCTGGGGAGGGGACCATAAATGTCCCCAGGTCGGACTGCCTTTCTGTCGACGACCCTAAGTGTCTTGACACCCTCCTCAACTTTTTCTTCATTAACTTCTGCAACATTCACGGTCTAAGATCTAATTTTCAATCTGTAGAACACCACCTCTCCTCTTCTAAACCTCATCTTCTTTTCCTCGCTGAAACTCAGGTGTCTGATGCAACTGACAGTAGCCCCTTTTCTGTTCCCTCCTACTTTCTCTATTCTCATTTTCAATCCAAAGTTGGATGCTGTGTTTATGTGCGCAATGACTTAACCTGCTCTCGTGCCCACGCTCTTGAATCTTCCGAGTTTTCCACCATCTGGCTACTACTACAGAGTCACTCTCATACTAAATTTATCTGTGCTGTATACCTCTCACCTAACTTCTCTGATTATAAGAAATTCTTTGACTACTTAACTTCCAAAGTGGAGCACATTCAGACCCTCTTCCCTTTTGCAGAGATCTCCATTCTTGGAGACTTCAATGTTCACCACCAGCTTTGGCTTTCCTCTCCCTTCACTGACCATCCTGGTGAACTACCCTACAACTTTCCTATCCTCCATGACCTAGAGGAATTGGTGCAACACCCTACTCGTATTCCTGACCGTCTTGGAGATACGCCCAACATTCTTGACCTTTTCCTGACCTCTAATCCTTCTGCTTATGCTGTCACGCTTTCTTCTCCGTTGGGCTCCTCTGATCACAATCTCACATCTTTATCTTGTCCTATCACTCCAATCCCTCCTCAGGATCCCCCTAAGCAAAGGTGCCTCTGGCATTTTGCCTCTGCTAGTTGGGGGGACCTGAGGAGGTATTTTGGTGATTTTCCTTGGAATGACTACTGCTTCCGTGTCAGAGACCCGTCTTTGTGTTCTGAGCACATAACAGAGGTGATAGTGTCTAGCATGGAGGCGTACATTCCTCACTCTTTTTCTCGTCCTAAACCTTCTAAACCTTGGTATAACACAGCTTGTTCTCGTGCTATACATGATAGAAAGGTGGCCCACAAAAGGTACTTAAGCCTTCCATCACCAGAATCTCATGCACTTTATATTTCTGCCCGGAACCATGCCAAGTCTGTTCTCCAACTAGCCAAAAACTCCTTCATTAACAGAAAATGTCAAAACCTTTCAAGATCTAACTTCCCTCGTGACTTCTGGCATCTAGCCAAAAATATCTCCAATAACTTTGCTTCTTCTTGTTTCCCTCCTCTATTTCAACCAGATGGCACCACTGCTATCACATCTATTTCTAAAGCTGAACTCTTCGCTCAAACCTTTGCTAAAAACTCTACCTTGGACGATTCTGGGCTTGTTCCTCCCTCTCCTCCGTCCTCTGACTACTTCGTGCCACCTATTAAAATTCTTTGCAATGATGTTTTCCATGCCCTTGCTGGCCTAAACCCTCAGAAGGCTTATGGACCTGATGGGGTCCCTCCTATTGTTCTCCGAAATTGTGCCTCCGTGCTTGCACCTTGCCTAGTCAAACTCTTTCAGCTCTGTCTGTCAACATCTACCTATCCTTCTTGCTGGAAGTTTGCCTACATTCCACCTGTTCCTAAAAAGGGTGACCGTTCTAATCCCTCAAACTACCGTCCTATTGCTTTAATTTCCTGCCTATCTAAAGTTTTTGAATCTATCCTCAACAGGAAGATTCTTAAACATCTATCACTTCCCAACCTTCTATCTAATTGCAAGTATGGGTTCCATCAAGGCCGGTCTACTGGTGATCTTCTGGCTTTCCTTACCGAGTCTTGGTCATCCTCTTTTAGAGATTTTGGTGAAACTTTTGCTGTTGCCTTGGACATATCAAAAGCTTTTGATAGAGTCTGGCACAAAGCTTTGATTTCCAAACTACCCTCCTACGGTTTCTATCCTTCTCTCTGTAACTTCATCTCAAGTTTCCTTTCTGACTGTTCTATTGCTGCTGTGGTAGATGGTCACTGTTCTTCTCCTAAATCTATTAACAGTGGTGCTCCTCAGGGTTCTGTCCTGTCACCCACTCTCTTCTTATTATTCATTAATGATCTTCAAAACCAAACTTCTTGTCCTATCCACTCCTATACTGATGATACCACCCTGCACTTTTCCACTTCTTTTCATAGACGTCCAACCCTTCAGGAGGTAACCATTTCACACAGGGAAGCCACAGAACACTTGACTTCTGATCTTTCTAAAATTTCTGATAGGGGCAAAGCAAACTTGGTATTGTTCAATGCCTCAAAAACTCAATCTCCATCTATCAACTCGACACAACCTTCCAGACAACTATCCCCTCTTCTTCAATGACACTCAACTGTCCCCTTCTTCTACACTGAACATCCTCGGTCTGTCCTTTACTTATAATCTGAACAGGAAACTTCACATCTCATCTCTAGCTAAAACAGCTTCTATGAAGTTAGGCGTTATGAGACATCTCCGCCAGTTTTTCTCACCCTCACAGCTGCTAACTCTGTACAAGGGCCTTATCCGTCCTTGTATGGAGTATGCTTCACATGTCGGGGGGGGGGGGGGGGGGGGGTGTTCAACTCATACTGCTCTTCTAGACAGGGTGGAATCAAAAGCTTTTCGTCTCATCAACTCGTCTCCTCTAACTGACTGTATTCAGCCTCTCTCTCACCGCCACAATGTTGCATATCTAGCTGTCTTCTACCGCTATTTTCATGCTAGCTGCTCTTCTGATCTTGCTAACTGCATGCCTCCCCTTCTCCCGTGGCCTCGCTGCACAAAACTTTCTTCCTTCTCTCACCCCTATTCTGTCCACCTCTCTAATGCAAGAGTTTACCAGTATTCTCAATCATTCATCCCTTTCTCTAGTAAACTCTGGGGCTCCCTGCCTGCTTCTCTATTTCCACCTTCCTATGACTTGAATTCCTTCAAGAAGGAGGTTTCAAGACACTTATTCATCAATTTTTGACCACTGCTTTGACCCTTTTGTGGGACTGGCATTTCAGTGGGTATATTTTTTTTTTATTGTTTTTTTGGTTTTATATTTTAAGCCATTACACACTACGTGGTAATAACCTACCTCATTTTGTTCTTCTCACTATTCACATCATTTCTAATGATTACACTACTTGTCGGAAATTAATAATAACGCCACAATAGGCCTGGGAATGCACAGCGCTCTCAACTTTTTCTAAGTCCACAGGTAAACATAAATGGTATATTGTTGCCTGAACTTCAGTTGTTTAATGCTTTGAATTGTGGGTAGCTGCTGGATAGGATCACTGTGTCTATAATTCCTCGGGCCAATCACGTGCTACCACCACTTAACACCACGAGTTGCACCAATAGGAAGTCTCTATAAGTACCCATAAGCTGCTCGGGCAGGTTAGGTTAGGTTCCCCACAGGCCCCCAAGCTTGCTTGAGGGATTGGGGGGCCGTGGGTAGAGATTGGGGACATTGGCTTAAACTATAAATTTACCGTTTTTTTTTTTGTTGCCCTTGGCCAGTGTCCTTCCTACATAAAAAAAAAAAAAAAGGCCCCCAAGCTTGCTGGAGGGGTTGGGGGGTGTGGGTAGAGATTGGGGATATTGGGTGAAACTGCAAATTTACCAATCTTTATTCCATAAGTCCCTGCTATCCAAGATCAATCACATGGTCGATGGGCAACTGGGTACAAAGGTACACGTGACGGTGTCACCGCCTCTCACCTGAATCTGACAACCCAGATCCACTCCTTCAGCCACACCACCACATCCACACTCAGTCATTCTACTGGTAGGAAATGAGGAAAGGCTGCCATATGGTCTCAGTGAAGGCCTAACTCGAACCTGGCACTGTAGGAGGCGACTTTTCAAGGCCATTCCCTGCTCGCGCCCTCGCCTCTGGTGGACCCGAGAGAGGTTTGGCAAAAGAAATAATTCATCCTTTCTCTTTCTTTTGCTGTGAGTCAATTACTAGTATTGGTATGGTCATCTGGTACTCTGGGGATGTGACCCTTTGTGGCATTACCAACAAGACTACCTCAACCTTGCCGGGGCACACGCAGTAGGGCTGCAGCCTCCACCACCTCTCTTCACCCCCGCGCTGGTTGTATACCACACCCTAATAGCGCTAAAGAATAGAGTTCTTCTAATTCACTCACCTGAATCGCTCCACATACTGCAAGTATTAATGTGGTGACACGAGTAATGACAGGAGCAGCAGCGCCAAGCCCGTCTGGAGGTTTGTTTACTTCTCGATTTGGCGCGAAACTCTCAACCCTCGCATCTCGCGCCCTCTGGCGGGGGAGAAGGGATCAGCATTGTCATCATCAGCAGCCTGTGTGAGATTACTACTACTACTACTACTACTACTGATGCTACTACTGCTGCTACCAGTAGCCTACTACTACTGTCATTATTACTATTATTGCTATTGTTGTTGCACCTTTATTACTACTACTATTACTATCACTACCACTATTGCTGCTGTTGTTGCTGTGACACTGGCATCATATAAATGTAACCAAGCAAGGCAAAACAATATGTAGTATCAGCAACAAATGTGTGAATCCACAAATATATGGAAAGCAACACACACCCACACACACACCAAATATATTCCTTGCACACACACACTGTCATGAAGACAGGCACTTTGCAGGTATATTCCCATCACGTGTAAAGGATCACAATCCTGGAGACCAGGGAGGACTGCAAGGAAACAATAACTCCAAATAGTACCTTTATTTACAAAAAAGTGAATATATTTACAATCAAGGTGAATATATGGCCACTCCCACATGGGCCCATCCCACACAAAAGTCACAATCTCTCAGGAGGTGAACCCAAATACCACAGCATCACTACTACTCCCCAACAGCAGTCAGTCACTGCAGGAAGCATTAGCTCCTTGATTCTGGCAACCAACATGCTACTTGAAAGATAATTTTTATGGACAGTGCTGACATGCAAAGCTGGTAATACAATGCATATTCTGTCTTCTTGGGCTCTTCATGTTTTGTGTGGACAAAGTTATCCTCTCATTATAGTACAAACCATCTGTCATGTGCAATTCAAACTTAATACCTGTCCTGATACTTTTTCCTGTTATACTACAACATATCTTTAGCCATAGCTGGGTGTCTTACAGGCACTTCTTTAGTGATGTCCCCATTCATAATGGGGCTGTTATGGCAGAAGCATAGAAAAGTATACTGAAGCTGTAGAGGAAAGTGAAGATAATTCAGAATCTCTATACAATAATAATAACAGTTTAAGCAGAAATATAAGTGAAAGATCAACAAAGGCAATGTGTTTCTAGACAAGTACATGCTTCTAATTAAGAGGGGAGGTTTAACCAATCACAAGAGGACAACAGCCTACATTTGGTAGGATGTGACATGTCCTTACTGAATACATGGAACAGGATTGGCAAAAGTTTTACTGTTGCCAACTTCACATGTTTCTAATTTTGTCCTTTCAGTTTTGTTGCACCTATAGACTAAACATCTTTGACTTGTGCTGATACTTGGGAATGTTGTAAAAAATATAGGTATATGTGATGAAGAAAATATGTTAATACTGTATGTGCTAAGAGGGTGTTAGGCTTACATAGAGCTGCAGTGTCTCTTGGCTTTCATGGATTAGCAGGCAAGTATTTGACAGTAACAACACATGCTTTGCTGCCAATATTTATCAGTGACCCATACTGCTGTATATAAAAAAGTTATTGCCATCCTCTCACTGCTGGTGTAATGAGACTGAAAGCCAATCACATCATTATAGACAAAAAACATACAAATGGACAAATTATAACCCACAATTCTTTTTGACAAATTTGCTTTTGGGGCTATCATTCTCAGTGGGGTTTTTCATTTTAGCTGTCTTATTGTTGCCCTTGATCAGAATCCCTCTTACTTTAAGAATAATAAAATGAAATAAATAAAAAAATATATAGATAAATAGATAAATAAATAAACCTGTCAGTGACCCAACCTACAGTATACAGAAAGTTACCACCATTGTTGTAATGACAGAGAAAGCTATCACAAAAACATACAAATGGACAAACTGTAACCTCAAGATGTGAGGGACAGTGTGGAGTTACAGCAGGCAAATCTGTTAAGGTAAAATGACATGACACATAAGACTTAACTCCCAAGTCATTGCCAGTCACAATGTGTCAGTCAAAGCATTACTAATTACATGCTGTATTACATAAATAAACAATCTCCCAGTTGCATAAGATAATACATTTTTATATATATACAATAAAGTTGGACTCTTTTAAATAGAAAATCTTCTGTATTTGGTTTAATCTGGTTTGTGGCAGCTTATGATGAGCCACACAGTCAACATAGCTGCATACTCATAATCTGTCTATTTATCTAGCAGTCACTCTATCTATCTTTACTTATCTGTCTATCTATCTTTATAAAGTAAAGGCAATCCACTCAGGACATTCTGTGCTCTGACTGAGTCTTGACTTCCTTTCCAAGATAAAGCACAATGCCGACACCAAGAATATTCAATGACATCATCGCTATGACAGCACGCCAGCCACCAGCCCACTCCACCCAGCTTCCACCAGTGTTGTATGCATTCCTCAATCTGTAACCAGAGAAATTATAATACAAAATCACTCACACAATAGAAATCATACTACTATTAGTACAATCACTTAAAACTAATTCTCAGTTTATTTTTTCTGAATAATGAGGACAAATTATGCTCAAACTTTTCAAAGTCCAATTTAGGAAGCTTTAAAGTCCCAAGTGATAAAATGGGCAGGTCATAGCTGGCTGTCTGCCTTCCTCATGGCAGCTGCATAATGAGGGGGCTGTACTTTCTCAACAGTGGTTTTAGATACAGTATTTAAGCAAACTATTTAATATATTTTAATCTAGTTTTGTTGATAAAACAAAGATCTCATAAAACTGAATGAAACCTGGTTTTAACTCATGAAATAGTAATGTGAAAAGTTTTTGTCACATTTCTGTATGTTACAAGTACAAATGAATAAGAAAGGAAGGAACAGTTTTCTATAATGAAGTAAATTATACCTGAAATTTCTAATCCATGGTAATGGCAGGTGTTGACTGTTGTGCTGAAGTTCAAAGTTGCGCCTCTTCTGATAAAGGTCAAGGAACCTTTCTCGAACATCAAGCGCCAATTCTGTAAAATATTTCACTTGAATCACTTAATAATGAGGCTGTGTGTGTGTGTGTGTGTGTGTGTGTGTGTGTGTGTGTGTGTGTGTGTGTGTGTGTGTGTGTGTGTGTGTGTGTGTGTGTGTGTGTGTGTGTGTGTGTGTGTGTGTGTGTGTGTATTTACAAAACTCATGATGCCTTGCTCCTAATAAACTATAGTTTACTGCACAATTACGTACAATCCTAATACAAATTTATAAATTTCTTAGGATCATTAGACTCAAGAGTCAAATATTTCCAGTAGTAACTAAAAAAACTGTTTCCTGATACTATATTTTTGCCTTTCATCTTCCACATTAAAACATTTTATCATAAAATCTTAAAAGCAGGCCTGAGGAAGAAGAGGCAGCAGACACCTGCCAAAATGATAATTACTCCCAATGAGATCTAAGGCACTTGACCAGTTTTATACTGGATTACAGGGTGGTGTGTACTTTCCAGTTACCCAGCTGTGACCTCACTGAACATTTATCTTTGTGTCTTGTAACATATAGGAGCAGTCACAGCCTGCCCTCTAAAGACAATTCTCTTCCTTCACACAATGTTACATTCACCTAATTACATGCACACCCTTCACTCATAATTCAAAATTTGTTATGGCAACTCTTACATCAACTTCAGAGACCCGGTCTGGGGAGAGGACCACAAGTATCACAAGGTCAGACTGCTCTTCTTTTGGTATCAACCCTAAAGGTGTGGCCATACTGCATGCAATTTGGTGGCAGGGTAGAGGGTAGTGGGACACTTAGTGGGTAGAGGCAAGAGATGCTGTGTCCACATTGGAAGAGGGAAAATCAGCCAGGAAGTCAGTCATTGTTTAGGTACTGGTCACATCCACTCAGTGCAATCCATGTCACTGCCAAAACTCTCAAGAAAATTGCTTCTAAGACTGTCTCTGAAATAAGATTACCTGGATGTCCACAGATCTTGCTGGATTCACAATTTTAACAAGCAACGAGAAAGACATGGTGAATTCAACAATGTATACTGTCAAGCTTGCATGTATGACCTACAGCCATTTCTGCCAGCCTATAAAATAGCCTAATCCTTCCATAATACTCATATCTGAACTACTGTAAGTGTAGATCATCTAGTGTCCTGCAAATCACTGAGCAATTTTAACAGACATAGCATGGAGGGTAACACATAAGCTTGGAGGGAACCCACTACCCACGTCTGGTATGGCCACTTGTATTAGATAACATGTGTTTGTTCTTGCCTCTGACCTACCAGGCATCCTGCTACCCTCTAACCTCCAAACAAATCGCATGCAGTGTGGACACACCCTAAGCCTCTTAACATTCCGTCAACTTTTTTCTTCATTAACTTCTGCAACATTCATGATCTTAGATCTAATTTTCAAGCTGTAGAACACCACCTCTCCTCAACTAAACCTCAACTTCTTTTCCTCACCAAAACACAGATGTCTGAGGCAACTAACTCTGTTCCCTTTGACTTTTTCTAACTCATTTTCATTACAAAGCTGGATATTGCATCTACATGCTCTCTTATTTTTTTTTTGCAGGCTGTGGAATATTATAGTATCTTATAACAAGACAATTGATGTTAAAAAGCATGTAATTTACCGATAAGCATTACACGACAACATTATTGTGGTGATTAAAAGTACTCCTGTAAAATGCTATGTGGCATCATCGAAGTGTGGGACGAGGGAGGGAGCGAGTCTGAGTGACCTTGAAAACAGCTGAGTGATGATGCTATGTAGCATTTTAAAGGAGTACTTTCAATCACCGCAATAATGTTGTCGTATAATGCTTATCGGTAAATTACATGCTTTTTAATACCATTTGTTTTGTTATAAGATACTGTAATATTCCACAGCCTGCAAAAAATAAGAATAAACCATTTGTAATTTGACCAAGTGGCACCTCCAAGGCTGCAACAATACACCTCATAGCTACATGCATAGCACATCAGTGAGTCCTATACATTTTCAACTCCTCTGACAAATAAACAAAGCCTTAAAATGCATAAGTGTATAGAACATTTTCTACTTAGAATTACACATTCTTTCACCTCTTTCAGTGTTTGCAGAAACTCGCATTACATCTTGTATTTCTGCCCAGAATCATGCCAAGTCTGTTCTCCAGCTACCCAAAAACTCCTTTATCAATAGAAAGTGTCAAAATCTTTCTAGATCTAACTCCCCTCATGACTTCTGGCATCTCCAATAACTTTGTTTCTTCATCTTCCCCTCCTTTATTTCAACCTGATGACACCACTGCCATCTCATCCATCTCTAAAGTTGAACTCTTCACTCAAACCTTTGCTAAAAGTCTACTTTGGATGGTTCGGGGCTTGTTCCTCCTTCTCCTGCATCTTCCAGCTACTTCATGCTACCCATTAAGATAATTCATAGTGATGTTTTCCATGCCATTATTGACCTAAACCCTCAGAAGATTTATGAACCTAATGGGGTCCCTCCTAATATTCTCCAAAACTGTGTCTCCATGCTTGCACCTTGCCTAATCAAACTCTTCCAACTCTGTCTATCAATATCTACTTTTCCTTCTTGCTGGAAGTTTACCTTTATTCACTGTTCCTAAACAGGGTGACTGTTCTAATCCCTCAAACTACCACCCGACTGATTTAATTTCCTGCCTATCTAAAGTTTTTGAATCTATCCTCAACAGGAAGATTCTTAAATATCTATCAGTTCACAACCTTATATCTGATCCCCAGTATGGCTTCCATCGAGACTGCTCTACAGGTGATCTTCTGGCTTTCCTTACTAAGTCATGGTCATCCTCTTTTAGGGATTTTGGTGAAACTTTCACTGTTGCCTTAGACATATTGATTGAATCTGGCACAAAACTTTGATTTCCAAACTACTTTCCTACAGCTTCTATCCTTCTCTTTGTAACTTCATCTTAAGTTTCTTTTCTAACCATTCTATTGTTGTTGTGGTAGACAGTCACTGTTCTTCTCCTAAGTGGTATTCCTCAGGGTTCTGTCCTGTTACCCACTCTCTTCCTATTATTCATCAATGATCTTCTAAATTAAACTCTTTGTCCTGTCCACTCTTACGCTGATGATACTACTCTTCACTTTTCCCCATCTTTTCATAGATGTCCAACCCTTCAGGAAGTAAACAGTTCATGCAAGGAAGCCACAAGACACCTAACTTCGGATCTCTCTAAAATTTCTAATTGGGCCAGAGCAAACCTAGTATTGTTCAATGCCTCAAAAACTCAATATCAACCTGACACAACCTTCTAGATAACCATCCCATCTTCTTCCAGGACACTCAACTGTCCCACTCTTATACAGTGAATATCCTCAGTCTATCCTTTACCTATCATCTAAACTGAAAACTTCACACCTTATCTCTAGCTAAAACAGATTCCATGAAGTTAGGCATTCTGTGTTGTTTCTGCCAGTTTTTTTCATCTCCACCCCTGCCCCCATCTCTGAGTTGCTAACTCTGTACAGGGGCCTTATCCATCCTTGTATGGAGTACACTTCACATGTATGAGGGTTCCACTCATACTGCTCTAACTGAATGTCTTCAACCTCTCTCTCATCACTGCAATGTAGCATTTCTTGCTATCTTCTAGTGCTATTTGCACTAACTGCTCTTCTGATCTTGCTAACTGCATGCCTCCCCTCTTCCTGTGGCCTTGCTGCACGAGACTTTCTACTTTCTCTCACCCGTATTCTCTCCATCTCTCTAAAGCAAGAGTTAACCAGTATTCTCAATCATTCATTCCCTTTTCTAGTAAATTCTGAAACTCCCTGCCTGCATCCTATGACTTGAACTCTTTCAAGAGGAAGGTTTCAAGACACATCCTCAAATTTTTAATGATCATTTCTGACTATATTTGGGGACTAGCACCTCAGTGGACTTTTTTCCTCTAATTTTGTTACCCTTGGCTGGTGCCCCTCCTACATAAAAAAAAAATTTAATTTGCCATTTACAGAAAAAGCTCAATCTGAAAGACAAAACATCCACCAGGGCAAAAAAATTACTATGCAGTTAAGTGATAAGTAAGAAAACCTACACACAATAAGATACATACATCTCACTTACCAGGACAAGGCATGCACTGTCCAATAATCTGGCGACAAAGTGGACAGTGAGTGTTTGTGGGGTTGGGTCGGGCCATGCGACGCAAGCATGGCTCACAGAAGATGTGGCCGCAGGGTTTGGTCACTAAAGGACTGTATAATATGTCAAGGCACACTGGGCACACCAAGTTGTCTGGGACATCTCTTTCATCCTTCTCAGAGCTGGAACCATCCTTTCAAGATATAAATAAATAAACAAATAAATAAATAAATAAATAAAATAAAATGTTTGTGTTAGTAAGAGTAGCACAGAAGACATGAGATGTTCTTTCTGTAAGAGAACCTAAAATCCTAAAGAACTTGCCAACAAATCTCACCTTGTACCTTAGTTTGAACTTCTATCAAATGACTAGAATGACAAAAACAAATGCAGTGCAATATTCTTTACAACCAAATATCATATATAGCTCTGAAGCAAATGTAAGACAAGGAATGTATGAAAAAAAGACTGAAAAGTCAATTAAAGAGGAGAAAAATTTTGATAAAAAAAAGTCTGAGTACTTTTAAGAAAACTCTTCTAAACCTATCCCAGCTAAATATAATTTTCTCATTGTTTCCATGATGCTCTGAAAGAAGGCATGACATAAATGAACCCAAAACAATCTTAATGATCTGCTCACAAAATAATATTTCAAAAGGACTTTTGTGTAGATAAGTTAATCTTTACTTAACAAATGGGTGTTCTACTTTTTGTAAAATATGGACTGTTGAAATCTGTCTCATGCAGCAGATTTGATAACCTTCCACTTTACCTCCAGTATAATCAAGTATTACATTACATATAATCTGATGCAAGTTTTATATTAACTATAATATGCCTTACCTCACTTCCAATGAGTTCATCATCTAACACTTCAAAGCAAGACGTCTTTGCTGTCTGTCCTCCACTCAACTCTTCATCTAAAGCATTTGCATCAGTGGTGATCTTTTTTCTGTTTTGCTTCCTGTGCTTCACCTTACTGCTTGACTTTGCATCCATCTTCTTATGAGACCTGGAAGCTAGATGAAAATTATTTACATGAGACATCAGTTAAATGTCTCATTGCAGGAACACACATGCAAAGGAAAGGGTATCCAGTTCCTTTACTCTGTTCCTTTTAGTCACTTTTTATGTTTTTGTGGTTGGCCATATGAACATAAGAACATAAGAAAATAAGGGAAGCTGCAAGAAGGTCTACACATGGCAATCCCTGTATAAAACATACCTACCTATTTTTACTACAATCTCCATACATAAATTTGTATAATCTTCATAAATTTACAGTTAACTGTTATGCAGAAGGACACACAAACATAAGTCAAAGTAAAACTGGCCATGAAGTACCTTAAGCCCTTGTCACACGACACCATTGGTGGTCACCACTTGTTACCACCCATAGTTTGCAATGGAGCCTGTCATACAAGGCCACCAGTGGCATGGAAAGGTAACTGACACCAATGGTGGCAAGCAGCTACTTTTTGTTTGCAGTTACCCAGACCTTTCACGCTGGGGAAGCTGGTGGCATCCACAGTGGCATCATGTGAAATGGACCTTACAATCCAGTCTGTGAAGGCATATCCTTCCTGCCTGTCAAATTCAAATTCAAACACCGGTCATATCCACCTCCCTTATTTATAACAGATTAATCTATCAATGTTTCATAATGGAGAACATAATTCTTGACCCAGACATTATATAACAGCCGAGTCCAACTGCACCACAGGAAATACAGGCCACTCCATAGCAAGTGGCAGCTCACCAGACTCCTACACCATATGAGGAAATAAGGTATAGAGAAGAAGAGGCGATTTAGTTTTCCCATAACCTTAATGCAGATACCCTGTCTTGACTATTCCCTTAATCCCTTTTCACTTGCTACAACACAATATAATCATTAACTACAGGCTAATTACTAAAAAAGACTTCCTCCATCCTTCTCCAATCTGCCAGGTTCTACTCTCTCTACCTCTTGACTGATCTCCTTATGTTGCTTCAGTAATCTCCTATGGTTCAGTGTCTCATTTTTTTTTGTTGTGTCTTATTCGCTCTTCTGTCATCAAATCTTTCCCATCCCATGTTTTTTATTTTATTATCTCTGATACTTTTCATATCTATGTTGATCTTTTCCCCTCTCCTAATAAAGATAGTTTTATTATTTTTTTTTCTTTTTACTTTTACATGATAAGACAGATAGCCAAAGGCTTCATAAAAGTAGAAAATATTTAAATAATCATAACTGTGTGATAGTAGTTGGTTTCTTCCAGAGATAGTGATTGGTATCCTCTACCATAACTTATACTGTCTTTTGTATTCTTTCTCCATCTATATTCTATACAACAGTAAAGATGGGTTAGGGTCATGCTCACCCTTGTCTGTTTTTCCTATTCTCCAAGATAAAGGGGATTTACATATAAGATATTATCCACCTAAACCCTTGCCTTTGTGGATTTATATCACAGCATTAAATCCAATGGGAAAGTTACATCAGTTGAGTTCCTTTTTCTGCTTTGTTGCAAAGGAGGTTCCACATTCAAACACAAGTCAGACAGTACCATCTGTCACCAAGCCATCCATTTACATGCAAAGCATCTGTCAATTCCTTTATTTGCAACCTCCTTACTCTAAGCCACATCACATGTCTTCCTTGGTCTGCCCAGCACTACCCTATCAATCATCCTTAAATTTTGTTATTCTTCTTTCCTTCTACATGGTCATTAGAAGAAACTGAGAACATTGATAGAGTAATGAAAACACACACACACACACACACACACACACACACACACACACACACACACACACACACACACACACACACACACACACTCTCAAATATGCACATACACAAATCCATAAATGAAAAACTAATATTAAAAACTCCCAGGTTGCTACATAAAGTTAACTCTTCATCCGCTAGATGTGATGGGCTAGTCTATATGGGAAAGAATGAACTACCTGAGGTTCAACAAAAATTTTATTGTGTATCCTCACAGCTGTCTTGTGGAGAGATGTCAGCAGGGTGAGGGAGATCAGTGAAGCTTCTGGGAACACCAAGGGCAGCACCTTCTTTTACACCACTCGCTTCTAATGGAGAAACCTGTACGGACTCATCCAGAGGCAATGCGGAGGCACACAGTATGACAGACTGGTTGGGGAATGACACGGGATGTGGGAGTGGTTCATTGACTTTCATCCAATCAACCTGTTTAAGAAAAATGTCTGAGTCCCTTTTATTTGATTTTATTGTGTGATTTTTATATGCAGCAAGCACTTTCTAATTTGGACTGATTAAGGGGTAAGTGTTACCTGAGTCATGGCTAAAAATTTCAGAAGTTAAAAAAGGTAGTATTTTATAAGATGTTTATTTTATTTTATTTTATTTCATTTTATTTTTATGTAGGAGGGATATTGGCCAAGGGCAACAAAATCTAGTAAAAAAAAAAAAGCTCACTGAGATGCCAATCCCCTAACAGGTCCAAGGCAATAGTAAAAAAAATTGAAGGGTAAGTGTCTTGAAACCTCCCTCTTAAAGGAGTTCAAGTCATGGGAAGGTAGAAATACAGATGCAGGCAGGGAGTTCCAGAGTTACCACAGAAAGGGATGAATGATTGAGAATACTAGGTTAACAACTGCATTAGAAAGGTGGACAGAATAAGGGTGAGAGAAAGAAGAAAGTCTTGTGCAGCGAGGCCCTGGGAGGAGGGGAGGCATGCAGTCAGCAAGATCAGAAGAGCAGTTAGCATGAAAATAGCAGAAGATAGCAAGAGATGCAACATTGCAGCTATGAGAAAGAGGCTGAAGACAGTCTGTCAGAAGAGAGGAGTTGTGTCTAGATGAAAAGCTTTTGGTTCCACCCCTTCTAAAAGAGTGGTATGAGTGGAATCCCCCCCAGACATGTGAAGCATATTCCATACATAGGCAGATAAAGCCCTTGTACAGAGTTAGCAGCTGGGGGCTGAGAAAAACCGGCAGAGACATCTCAGAATGCCTAACTTCATAGAAGCTGTTTTAGGTAGAGATGAAATGTGAAGTTTCCAGTTTAGATTGTAAGAAAAGGACAGACCAAAGATGTTCAGTGTAGAAGATGGGGGCAATTGAGTGTCATTGAAGAAGTGGGGATAGTTGTCAGGAAGGTCATGTCAAGTTGATAAATGGAGGAATTGAGTTTTTGAGGCATTGAACGAAACCAAGTTTGCTCTGCCCCAATCAGAAATTTTAGAGAGATCAAAAGTCAGGCATTCTGTGGCTTCCCTGCATGAACTGTTTACTTCCTGAAAGGCTGGACATCTATGAAAAGACATGGAAAAGTGCAGGATGGTATCATCAGCGTAGGAGTGGATAGGACAAGAAGTTTAGTTAGAAGATCATTGATGAATAATAGGAAGAGAGTGGGTGACAGGACAGAACTCTGAGGAGCACCACTGTTAATACATTTAGGAGAAGAACAGTGACCGTCTACCACAGCAGCAATGGAACAGTCAGAAAGAAAACTTGAGATGAAGTTCCAGAGAGAAGGATAGAAGCTGTAAGAGGGAAGTTTGGAAAATCAAAGCTTTGTGCCAGATTCTATAAAAAGCTTTTGGTATGTCTAAGGCAACAGCAAAAGTTTCACCAAAATCTCTAAAAGAGGATGAGAAATGTGTGAACTTTTTTTTATTTATTTTCTATGTAAGAGGTGCTCTAGAGTAGGGCAGAAAAAAAAGAAAGAAAGAAAGAAAGAAAGAAAGAGGTGCTCTAGAGTAGGGCAGTAAGAAGAAAGAAAGAAAGAAAGAAAGAAAGAAAGAAAGAATAAAAAAACACTGAAGGTGACAGTCAGCAAAGAGTATAGTTCAAAAAGAATTATACAAGATTTGCAAAGTGTTTTAAAATTTTTTACTGCTTAATTCTTATAAATATCAAATGCTAACTTTGGACTAATTAAGGGATAGTGTTGTCCAAGTCATGACTAAAAGTTTTAAACAGGCTGAAAAAGTGGCAAGTTTTATTAAGAAAGACTGCATTAGGAACACCACAAATGTATACCAAATGCATGCAAATCTAAAAATAAACTGAAAAAATAATAATGAGATAGCATGAAGGAAAAATAATTAATAATGAAGAAAATCGTAACTGAAGCTAAATTATTATAAATGTAACAATGTAAATATTTTACATAAACCTGTGAATGTTGTGCAGCAAAAGATATGTAGAAAATAAATCTTAATTATTTGATGGGATAAGAACAGAACACATCAGAATAGGGAACATATATGAAGACCTGCAGCACTTCAATGATAACTGTTTCCATTTATTTTACTTTCAATTTGATATATGTAGTAAAGATTAATTATCTTTATTTTTTTCTAAGACATGATCTACCACTAGAATCTTCACTGTATTACACACCTTTGATTTCAGGATGTGTACTTGAGGAAGAACATGAGAGCCACAGGCACACTGGCTCCCTGAGACAAAGTTGAAGGAGCCAAGTCGTGCTTCACAGGCTGGGCAATATATCTTTCCCTTGGTCCATGAGCTCTGTGGAGTCACTTGAAATGAAGGTGGAATCACCACACTAATGACTAAATCAACATAAGACTAATGTAGAATGACTAAAACACAAATGTGCCTCCTGTAGTTGCCTTGATGACAGATGATCACTGTTATAATAATAGCACAAGTACACAGGAGTCCAAGACACAATCCTGAAACTCATCAGACTTCAATACTACAGACATCTACCATTCATATGAGTATTAATTTTCCTGTTTCATTTTTAAATATAACTTTATCAAGCTTAAACCTGTTACTTTTAGTCCTATCCTGAAAACTAATCCCAAAATTTTTTTGCTTACAACACCTTTATTATAACTCTTAAGCCAATTAAACATCTACTTTACATTTCTCTAAGAAATGTAAATGTAGGAGTTTTAACTCCTTAAGAACTGGATGCAGCTACAGCTGCTTTACCAGGTGATTTTTACCATAAATTTAGCTTTTTGTCAATATTTGTAGTTCAGTCCTGTGAGCTAGTTAGGCTAATCTCTCAGCCTCTGCCCCACTCTCACCATGTCCAAACAGTGTGAGAGTGATTCTGATGAGTCCTATTCCCGGCCTGCTCCTTCTTACCCTCACACCTCAATACCACAAGTATTACCCAGTCATACTCGACCACTTGATGCATGTCTTGGTGAGAGTGCAATAGGGTGAGAATTTGATAAACTGTTTAGCAGGAGTGAAAAGAGCTCAGGGCACTAGCCATATCCAGTCAGGGGAAGCAGACACATGGCAGGGAAGTGACTCCCTCCCTTCAAAAGTCTCTTCTCTTCACCTTGCTGTCTCTCCATAACCACTGCACATAGAGACTTCTGGATGGCATCATTAGAAAGAGGAAGACTTGATGTTGAGTACATTGCAGGTTAAGTCTAAGGTGTGTATGAATACAGGTTATTTTTGACATGTAGCACTGGAGGGCCAGTCCTAGCGGCACGAAAATCACCACCACTGCCGGTCCTTTAGAGGTTAATCTCCTCTCATAAGGGTTATTGTGAACCTCATATATTTCTATTAATTTTCCTCTGTGCTAATTCTAACAGTCCTGTATCCCTCCTATAACATGGAGACCTTATAACTACACTGCATAGTCCAGATAAAGAGATACTATAGAAAATACATTATGCACACAGTTCTTACCTCCTCTATGGCTTGCAATACAAAGTCAGGGAAAGACTCTTCTGATAAATAGAGGCAGCTATGTTCCCTTAATGATAGGCAGGTGCATTCTGAGTCACTGGTTTCATCCTCAACTGAAATAAACATGTATATTACTCAATAACTAAAGATTGTGGGTGATAATAATAAAAACATAAAAAATCTTCTTGGGTGACAAGATTTTCTTTGGGTGATGGGAAGGAAAAGAATGCAGACAAAAAAAGATAATGAAACTCAGGGAGGTATCACATGAGGAGAGAGGATAGTGGCAGTGAAGGTGAGGAGGAATTAAGAGCAGCTAAGCAGTCTCCCTAGGATATAACTTCTGGCTCGAGTTACCTGCATACATTTTTTTTCTATTTCACACTCTGCATTAATGCCTATTATTATGAAACTTGAATTAAGTTCAATAAGTTATATATACTTTTTCTTTTTTTAAAGCAAGAGGAACACTGGCCAAGGGCAACGAAAATACAATAAAAAAAGAAATGCCCACTGAGATGCTGATCCCCAAACAGGGTCTGAAATGGTAGTAAAAAATTGAGGGACAAGTGTCTTGAAGCCTCCCTCTTGAAAGAATCTAAGTCATAGGAAGATGGAAATAAAGAAGCAGGCAAGGAGTTCCAGAGTTTACCAGAGAAAGGAATGAATGTTTGAGAACACTTGCATTAGAGAGGTAGACAAAACAGGGGTGAGAGAAAGATGAAAGTCTTGTGAAGCAAGACCACAGGAGAAGGGGAGGCAGACAGCAAAATCAGAAGAGCAGTTAGCATTAAAATAGCAGCAGAAGATAGCAAGAGATGCAACCTTGTGGCAATGAAAAAGCTGAAGACAGTGAGTTAGAGGAAAGGAGTTGATGAAACAAAAAAGCTTTTGATTCCACCCTGTCTAAAAGAGCAGTATGAGTGGAACTCCCCAGACATGTGAAGCATACTCCATACATAGACAGATAAGGGCCTTGTACAGAGTTAGCAGCTGGGGTGGGGTGAGAAAAACTGGCAGAGACATCTCAGAAAACCTAACTTCATAGAAGCTGTTTTAGCTAGAGATGAGATGTGAAGTTTCCAGTTTAGATCTTAAGAAAAGGACAGACCGAGGATGTTCATTGTAGAAGAGGGGGACAGTTGAGTATCAATGAAGAAGCGGGGATAGTTGTCTAGAAGGTTGTGTCGAGTTGACAGATGGAGGAATTGAGTTTTGAGGCATTGAACAATACTAAGTTTCCTCTGCCCCAATCAGAAATCTTAGAGAGATCAGAAGTCAGGCATTCTGTGGCTTCCCTGCATGAACTGTTTACTTCCAGAAGCAAAAAATGAGAAGAGGTTAAATCTAACTCTTTTATGTATTATAGTTTTCCCTTCACATTTATGTATTTGTATCTAGTGAACTGACATCTAATGACTGTTTTTCAGTACCTGTGTAATGACCCAAATACAAATGCCTCCACAATCCTCCTCAAGTAGTGAGTAACATGTTAGGCTTTCATGCTTGGAACCTGGGTTTGTTTCTCAACACAGCACCTTTCTCCTCAAGTTTAAATTAATTTGAGCTTCCAGATCAATTCCTCAGTATTTCAATGTATTGAATGTGTTGTGGTCATGCCCTAGTTTGAGGTGATACAAGTACAAATGCTCTGGTTTGAATTAACACATCTACTATGTGTTAAATTTGAGATCTTACTGTACATAACATCAAACAATGAGTACAGTAAAATCCCTCTTATTCGGCATCAATGGGACCACCGACATGCCGGATACTTGAATAGAAGTGAAATTATGTCCACAATCACCACCCTACACTCACGCATCTTACCATAACAAAAATCAGCTGATCTGATCAGCTGCTTACTCGTAAGTGTAAGCACAACACGCTTCCTCTTTTCTACAACTTTAGGCATGATGAAGGCATCAGGCGATAAACAGTGCACACGCGGGACTGAGTCACTGAGTAAACACAGTGCAGTGGGCCGCGGGTGGCGCGAAGCAGTGCGCTCTGGTGGCGAGGGGACAAAGTATGCCTCGCGCGGGAATTTTAATCAATTTTATGAGTACACATTGATTTTTTATTGATTTTAAGGCTCGGGGAAAAATGTGCCGGATACTTGAAGCTGCCGGATACTCAAATGCCGGATGAGAGGGATTTTACTGTACTAACAACATGCATAGCAAATTTAAGAGTTCAAGTACAAGAGGTAATACAGCCAGCAGGAACTGAGGGTTAACCTGTGTGATGGTACTCCTCCCCATGAGCATCAAGCACACACAGCTTGGTCTTGGACAGCAGAACACTGCGGCACTTTCTGCATCTTATCCTTTCATTCTCCATGCTTCTGCCACAAAAAGGAAAGAAATAATGAAAAATGCATCCATCACATGCTATTTCTTAATGTGTCAATCAATTAATCAATACCCAAATATAGCTACTAGAGTGGGTAATGTTACCTTTGGAGACACATGCCCTTTTCTCCTTTTCCTTTTTCTGATCCACAACAAACTCGAGGGCTGATGGGAATCCGAGGTTTTCAAGTAGGGGAAGCAAAAATCTGTGAAATCTTGCTTCCTAACATAATCTAACCTAACTTACAATCATAATAGCATTAATGATTATAACTCTTTTATCAAGCACTATTAATTCATTGTTTAAGAATATCACAAACCAGCTGATAACACCACACCTCCAAAATTAATATTTTATCATAATGAAAAATTGGCATTCGTGGAGAATGTGGGTCCTGCCTGGCTGGGTACCGTGGCCTGCCAGGAAAAGTGGCCAGCCACGCATTTCTGCTGCAGTGTTGCGACACTGGGCAAGTGAGGCAGCTTGGCAGTATGGTGGGATGTTATGATGAACAGCTAATGTATACACATGGGAACAATAAATGCCAATTTTTTTTCCACACTGCTGCCCTCAGACACCATTCTTTCCTAGTCTAGGTGAGTGAAGTAACCTTGTTGTTGTTTAGGGCTCCCTGTATCTGGTAAACACATGAGCCTAGGTGCAGCTTACAGATGTAATTGCATGTCTGGAGGGAGAAGCGAGTTAGATGCTATATCCAAGATAGTTGACTGCTTGCTTTAAAACAAGAGGCAGTCACATACAGGATGCTGGGATGAGGGGGGATAAAAAACCCACACCATCCAGCAGAATGGAGAGTGACTGATCCCGAATACTCAATGCAAACAGATGAGAATGGAGTATGGTACGTGATCTAAGGAAGCGTGAACAGAAAAGAAGGAAATGTTCCACTGTTGCAGTATGGCCAGGCACCAAGAGCAAGAAAGTGTCTGTTAGGTGCAGGCACTATTTATGGCCCTGGAGACCACAGTGGCTAATACACAGGTGGAAGAGGGCCACATCCACATGACATTGCCTGAAACGCACCCACAGGAAGGGGGAGGCATCTGAGCATATCATTTGCAAGATTGCCTGCAGTGCTGTGGTAAGGCTGCTGTCTCACTTCCTGCAGAACACCCTATGCATGGTAGACTTAGCCTCACACATTTCAACCATAAAGGTAGGAAGAACTGCAAGTCTTGTGGTGTGGTGAATGACTTAATTTCCCACATTACCAACATGAAATGGAACCTGTTGAATGGTCACAGTACATCCTCAGGAGATGAGATGTTGGAGGAAAGCATGGATTGGAACATGAGGAACATGTAGGTGCAGGAGGTGCAGCTCCCATCAGATGTAAGATTGGATCAGGAGTCACTGTAAATGATGACTGAGCCTGGCACTGGTGAGGTCAGAAGCTGTAAGGCACAGAGAATGGCAAACAGCTCTGCAGCAGTGATAAGAGTGGTGTGAAGAGACATGCCATATCCGGCAGAAATGGAGGCTGGGGAAGTGCACGGCAGATATTGTGATACCAGTGCCAGAAAACCGTGAGCCATCAGTATGGACTGGAGTGAAGGATGAGTGCCACTGATGGTGCATTTGTAGAAAGAGCTGTTGCACTATCTAGGGAAGGTCAACATCTTTGCAAAAGTTAAGATTCAAATCAAGAGAGAGAGAGAGAGAGAGAGAGAGAGAGAGAGAGAGAGAGAGAGAGAGAGAGAGAGAGAGAGAGAGAGAGAGAGAGAGAGAGAGAGAGAGAGAGAGAGAGAGAGAGAGAGAGAGAGAGAGAGAGAGAGAGAGAGAGAGAGAGAGAGAGAGAGAGAGAGAGAGAGAGAGAGAGAGATATGACAGGTCAAGCAAAGGCGAGATTGGGATGATAGGGATGCTGAAACTTGGTGCCGAAGGAACAGGGGAGGATGCATCATGCACAAGGGTCAAAGCTTCTCTAGGCCAGAGAGTGGACTGAGATCCAATAACTGAAGATCAAACACCTGGAGAGGTAAGAGCATGCTCAAGAACAGCAATAATAGGATGGGTAAGAGCACAAGTACATGGGACCAAGGCAGGAGACCAGAATCAGCAAGGAGCTGGGGGACAGTGAGGACACAAAAGCACCTAGGGCAATGTGGAGACCTGTGCTCTGAACAGTGTCAAGCTTTTGGAGTACACTGGGAGAGGCTGATACATAAATGGCAGCACTGTAAAGGAGTTTGCTGAGCATGAAGATCCAGTAGAGGGTAAGAACATTCCTACATGCTCCCCAGCTGATTCCCAACACTCACTTCATGATGTCAACACAGCGGACATGCTGAATGTAGATAGGAGACGTGATGATGGAAGGTAAGGATAGGCCCCTCAAAAATTACTCCAAGTAGGCAATGAAAGGTGGTGTAAGGCAGGGGGGCATTAACTATGTGAATGCCTGGGAGAGATGGAAGCCTTTTCTTGGTGAAGCACATCAGATGGTTCTTTGAGGAGTTAATATTGAGACCCTAGCAAGTGGTCCAACAATGCAGAAGATTCACCATGGTTTGCATGTTATCTTGTGCCTCTTGTAAGGAGTCAACCTGGCACAGCAGTGTGATCTGTGTAGACAAAGATGGGGGAGTCATGTGTGGTGGGCAGATCACTCAGAAGAATGTTAGAGTGTTGGGCTTAAGACTGAACACTGTGGAACTCCTCGAACAAGAGGGTGTGGATTCAATAGATCATTAGCAAATGCCACTGAATATGTGCAGGTAGCAAGACAGAAAGTCCCTAAACCATGCTAAAGGTGTGCTGTGTAGTCCCAAGGCCAGTTTCATGAGGATCCCGCCATGGGAAGTCGTGTCAAAGGCAGCCTGCAGATCAATATAGACTGCAATGAGTACAGAGTGAGTTTTGTAAGTTTGGCGAATGGCATGTTCCACCACCAACAAAACACCTTCTGTGCTTCTCTTTGGACAGAAACCAAACTGGAATGAGGGGAGGAAGGTAATACAGCCAGCAGGAACTGAGGGTGAACCAGGAGTCGATGAATCTTTCCAAGAGTTTCCCTAAGACAAGGCAGGAGGTTGATGGATCTATAGGAGATGGGTAAAATCAGGTATTTGTCCACCTTGGGGATGAGCACAAGGAGAACATGTTTCCAGGTGGAAGTAAAAACACCTGTGCTCCAGACGGCATTAAACATGTTGAGGAGTTCTGAAGTTGCAATGCAAGGAAGATGAGTGAGGAACTCATTAGGAAAGAGATCATGACCTGCAGCCTTACCACTCTTCAGTGGCCTGAATGCAGTGGTGAGTTCTTGGGACATAAAAGGCAGGAAGATGTCCAGGTCTGGTAGTGTCGAGCACTGGGGTTATGAGGGTATGTGGAGGGTGACTGGGTATGGGTCACTACTAGCCAAGTTGTAGTAGTTTGCTAGGAGGTTGGTTCAAATAAGGGGTGTGAGGAGTTCTGAGTTGGGCACAAAGACTAGGAAGATGGACACTATAGATTGGCCAGCCATGCCGTGGATGAATGAGTGGGTGTGCCCCAGGCTGCTGGAAAGAGGGATCAGCAATGATCAGCCCAGGAGGTTCATTTGGCATGGGCCACCACACACTTGCAGACTGCTTCTGGTCAGCAGATTTGATGGTGCGGGCAAGGGCACTGCCTCCAGGTATTCCAGGCTCTCCAATGTTGCCACAGCTTTTCAGCAAGCATTGTTCCACCACAGGACCCTGAGGTGTGGGACAACTATCTCACTGGACTGCTGGAATCCCAACTTCCGTGAGCCACTCAGTCATTTCTGCTGCCATGGACTCTACACAAAGGCTGTAAGTGGGGGAGGACCCAAGGAGCCTTATGCAAAGGATTTCCAGTCATCCTTGGAGCAAATCCAGAGGGGACAGCAGGACATAGCAGGAGGTGGGACACCAGCCATGGAAAGGACAATGGGGAGATGATCACTGTCCATGTAAGGGCCAGTAGATATATCCAGCTCCATGGTGAACCCACTTTCTAGGTACAGATCCAGGATAGAGGGTGTGCCTTAGTGGAGGTCTAACTGAGTGATAAGACCAAGAGTCTGACAGTGCCAAGAAGAGGGCAAGACCAGAATGGTTGAAGAAGCAGCAAGGGAGATCAGGCCGCCAGTAGGAGTCAAATCTGCCAGCACTAAAGCAGGTGAGAGAAGTTGGTTGAAATAGTGGTGAAATTCAGCAGCAAAAATGTCAGCACATGGGTCATAACTCAAGAGGACTGTGATCCACCCTCCAGGGTGGATTGCCTGCTGCATATGGGGAAATATCAAGGACCAGACAGGACCACAGCCCTCAACTTTGTCAAAAGAAGATAGTGAAGATGGGCTGGATGCACAGAGATGTCCATGTGGGAGGACTGTGGACCGGTGAGGCTGAGCGGTGGACAAAGGTGTCAGCAGGGGGGGTTAGCAACCACTTATAAGGATGCATCACCTAGCAGCAGTATTGCCAACAGAGTGTCACCACACCCATTGACATTGCGACCATTGCCCAGGCCTCTCACTCTCCATTGTATTATGCATTTTGCCAGGGAGTAGTCATTTAGTGTCTCAGTTAGAATGACTGGGTTGTGGCTAAGTGCCCTGCCTTCCATGGACCACAGTTCCAGATGGGGTGCCATTGTCCCCATTACCACTAACCATTATAGGTATGGTAGAAGCTTGGCTACTTGCTGCCTTGAAATTGTTGCCCATTTGGCTTTTCAGCAGCAGACCCTCTGTCATCATGGCCATCTCGCCATCCTCCTCCCAACCAGGGTCACTCATGGCATGAAGGGACAGTAAATCCAATGTACAAATATCCACAGAAATTCAGCTGATGTCCTCAACTGACCAGAGCAGCAATCAGAGGGCAGCGCATCACAATAACAACTGCTCTTGGCGTGTGGGTGTCATTACCTGGTTGGGCTCCCTAGGAGGGAACCCTGCAATGGCTAGCATGCCAATCTCAGAAACAAAAACTAAGGCAACAGTTACTTAAAGAGTTTTGACTGGAAAGTGTACCATAAGCCCAAACACAATAAAGGGTAAGATATGATAAGCAACATAACAAAAAAAATCACAGTGTGTCTCCCATGAAGTCACTAAATAACTTTTTAAAACTATTGAGGTTGGTTGCTTCTGCCACCTCAGAGGGAGGCACATTCCAAAGTCTCATCACACATACCGAGAATATCTGTGCCTGGCTTAAAAAGTAGCATGGGGAACAAATATCTTAAATTTGTGGCCTCTTTTGATACTTCTTGCTGGGACCATGATGAATAGATCAGCAGGAATCATAGCAGACATGCCACTGAAAATCTTTCAACTCCTAATTAGGTCAGCACGCAGAAGTCTTCCCTTCACTGAGTAAAGGTTGAAAGGTTTGAGACGTTGACTGTAAGGCCACTTTCACACCAGAGTGGCATGTTGCACATGGCATGCCATGTGGCACACCATTTGAAAATGAACATCCGGAAATATATGGAACCTTTTACACAGAAGTGGCGTGACACATTGCATGTGCCATGTGCGACCTGCATGCCACCCTAGGATTGACCTTGCCCATTTTTTTTTCAGCGTGCAACTTGTCACCTTGGACTGTGTTGTCAAATTTTAATGAAGCTTTCACATTCAAAATTATTATTATTCAAGGTAACGGTAAAATGTTAGATTTTAATAACAAAATAAAACATAAAAGGAAAACCTTTGGATGTATGGCATACATAGAGTAGTACTCAAGTGTCTAAGCAGATTTGTGCAAACACATTTGACAACAATGCCTCATTTGCCCAGTGAATGAGGCTCGAGATGAGAGGGATGTGTGCTCTCGTGCACAACTGGTAGCGCAGTGGTTAGTGCGCCCAATTCACAATTGGGAGGGCCCGGGTTCGAATCCCAGGTCAGGTCAGAAGTCTTTGAGCAGATTTCTTTACAGTGTAGCTCTTGTTCACCTAGTAGTGATTAGTTACCTGGTTAAGTCGGAAGTTGTGACCCACTGCTAATAGGAAAAACAAATTGAAAAGAAAAATACACACAGGGTGGCTTGACTTTCCCAGGCCTAGTCTACTAGGTTGACCAGTGCCATCTGGTAGCCACAGTATCAAATTGTAAGATGCTTCTTTAGGATTAAATGTATACTTAAGAAGTAGTAAGATGTATGTAGTATGTACATTAGTATATAAGTATGTTACACGTGGATTTTCAGTTGTAAAGCTGCAAGATTAATAAACCAAATATTATTATTTCTAATTATCATAACTATGTCTCTTCCAGACAATAAACTCTTCAACATAAAATTTGTAGAAGCTGTGGAGAAATACAAATGTCTATATGACACAACATCACCTCAGTATACCTTGAGGGATGAACAAGACAAGGCATGGAACTGTATAGCAAAGATTTTTTTCTCTACAGGTATGTACCTTGAATTTGTTTCATATTTTCTTTCCGCATTTGGTAAAACTGCTGGAACTTCCCTTCATGCAGCTCTAGTTGCTTTGCAACTACATAAGCACTGTGGGCTTCTACATTCTTTTTAAGATATATATGTATCCAGCACCTCTTCCTTTTTCTTCTGTGGGCGACCACAGCACGAATCAAAGCAACAATAACTTCATCCTTCCATGATGCCATCTTCTGAACTAAGTGAAAGCAGGCTGACAAGCACCACATGCAACCTTGGTCTGAAATCACCATGCCACATATCACTTGCCACTCCCCAACTGCCACTTACTATGTGCAATGTGCTACTCTGGTGTGAAAGCAGCCTAAGGTACATCATGAAAACCTGTAATTGGCCTAGTCCATCGTTGCTGAACAGATTCCAAAAGAGTCAAATCAGTAACATAGCCTGTATTCCAAACTGGAGATGTAAACTCAAAGATGTCTGCTCTTTGTTTAAAAACAAAAGCCAGACTACTATGAACACTCTATAGGGTCTATTTCATCCTTATATTCGACTACTCTTTTAACCAAGTCTTCAGTCATGTTGATGACAGCATGTGGTGTTCCTATCTCTCCTCTTGTAGGCAGCTTTCTGCCCGTGAACTGCACTTGCTCAGAACTCAATGTTTACAAACAAAACCGTGTTGATAAACAACATGGCTGAAGACTTGATTAAAAGATTACCCAAATATAAGGATGAAATAGACCCAATAAAGTGCTCACAGCATTTCAGCTTTTGCTTGTAAACAAAGAGCGGGCAGCTAAGAGCCCGACACTTGCCCCGTCATGATCATCTGACGGGAGGTTCCCTCCTTCATGGGGCAAACTTCCAGCCAGTCTTTTCATTTTGGGAATTATGCAGCCTTGTTTCGGAGTTCCTGACGATTGGCCAGTAGTAATGGAAGTTCTCAGAGTCTTCTGTTTTGATGATATGGTGAAACACAATGCACCAAGACTAGAAGGCAGAGCGTCTGGGAACACGTCGGCTCCCCGCGGTGGCCAAGTTAAAGATAGGTCATGTACGACCTAGTGATCAACACTTTACTCAGGCAGTTCAGCAACCGAAAGGGCGAGCTGCATGTAGGGGTGAGACAAACAAGGAAGCAGCAAACAGGGAAGCGTCACCTCTATCGAGTCTCACCTCAGAGTCCTGTGAGTGTGAAGAAACCCTGCAGCACATGAGAGATGTAAACAATGATGTTGATCTTGATCTTGATGCTACATCTTGATCTTTATCTTGATGGTGCAGGTAGCACAGGATCACTCCTGAGTGATCCTGATGCCTTTGGATCGGCAACTCCTGTAGAAGGTAAAAAAAAAAAAAAAAAAAAAAAAAAAAGAACAGCATCCTCTATCCTAATTGTTCATACATCTGGCACGCCACATTTTCTCCAGAAACTCTTTCACCGCCTCAATCATCCTTTCATTCGCCTCTCTGCACAGTCCCAGGAACAACACCATCCACTCCTTTCCTGTCTTCTCCACTCTTTCATTCCTATCATGCCCTAACTCAGTCAGTATCACTTGCATCATCTCATTCCGGTCTCTGGCATACTTCACACACTCCAGCACCACATGTTCCACCGTCTCATCCTCTCCCATGTCACACATCTGGCACACTTTCCTGCAGGACTCAGACCACCTGTAACTCCTTGTATTCCCATCCATACACTGTTCCCTCGCTCGGAAGAGAAGATCACCGCCCAGGCTTCCATCATACCACCTTTCATACCTCGGGGCCCCTTTCTCCTTGTGCCATTCCAGGGTCTTCTTTCTTTCCATCTCGTTCTTCCATTTATTCAGTCCCACACATTTCACTTCTTTGTCTATCTCATTCTTCCTTTTTCTCACATGCCATTCGGCTCCCACTCTGCCTCCTCTTGTTACCACCCATTCACGCTCATTTTGATTCCTCCCAACCATTCTTATCGCCCACACAACTTGCAATCCATTCCTGTCTGTCATTCTCATGCGCCTCTTCCTCCATTTGCTTCCATTTTCATTCCACAGGTACACCTTCCTTGCTATTCTTGCATCATCCATTCTCTCAAGCCTAATCTTGTACCTAAGTGTGGCTTTTGTGAGTCTTTCCCTAAAGGTGCTCCATCCCATATCACCTCTCAAGGCTTCAATTGCTGTGCACCTCGGTGCACTCAGTGCCATCCTTGCTACTCTATTCTGGCCCACTTCTAACTTATCAATTTCACTTTCATTCCATGCAATCACATCCATACCTTGCTTGGCACAGCCACACTCTTCCACACTTCTCTCAACACATCATACCTACTTGCTCTCATCCTTGCCACGCTTCTCAATCGACCTACCCACTGGTTTACCATACTTATCTTTTCATTCTTTGCCTTTGCACACCCACTTGGACTCATCCACATCCCTAAGTACTTGTAATCTTGCACCTGTTTCAACTCATTCTCTCCAAGTCTCCATACCACATTACTTTCATCCTCCGACCTATTCTCAATCATTACCTTGCTTTTTTCACTGCTAAACCTTACTCCAAAGTCTTTTCCGTACCTATCCACAACATCCAACAAACTTTGAAGCTCATCTCCCGATTCATTCATAACAACTACGTCATCTGCATAAAGAAGCACACATACTTTATAGTTCCCCACACTTTATCATTCCCCACATTCATTCTTCTTATCCTGGCTGCTAGCTCCTCTGTATACAGGCTAAAAAGGGTTGGTGACAATATACAGCCCTGCCTAACTCCTCTCTCACTCTTCACCCAGTGTGTTTCTATGTCTCCTAGTCTATATCTAGCTCTTGTGTCCATGTACATACTTTGCAGTATGTTAACTATCTTTGCACTCAATCCAATCTTTTCTAAGACTCTACCTAGCATTTTTCTGTTCACTCTATCATACACTTTCTCTATATCCAGAAAACCTAGGTACAATTTACCCCCATCCTTCTTTATCCTCTCAATCATTTCATTCACCACAAACATATTGTCCTCAGCTCTCCTATCCACACGAAAACCATTCTGTTCTTCACCCAGCACTCCAGCTCTCTCAATCCATTTACACAGTCTCTCATTCAACACTGCGCTGAAAACTTTACCTATTGTATTCACTAATGCAATTGGCCTGTAGTTCTTCAGCTCATTCTTACTCTTAAATCCTTCCTTATGCAACAGACACACTCTGCTCCCATTCCACTTTCTTGGCTCTCTCTTCATCCCACACTCGGTTGAGTAATTCAGTCATTCTGTCTATCACTATCTCCCCACTATTTTTGTAGAACTCATACAGTATATCATCTAGACCTGCTGCCTTACCATTCTTCTGCCTTCTCACACACTTCTCCACTTCATCCCTACTGATTCTTTCATCCAGTTCATCTGCATTCTACCTTTCCAGTGTTACATATCCTTCTCTCACACTAAACATCTCACCTACCCCACCTATTTCTTCCCAGAACCCTTTGATTGCTCGGGATTACTCCTGAGCCAGGCCTTTGTATCACCAGGTCCTGTAGGGAAAAAAGGAAAAAACGGCAAACAGAAAACAGACATCATATTTCACAACACTAATTCCTACATCTAGCACGCCACATCTTCTCCAGGAACTCCTTCACAGCCTCCATCATCCTATCATTCGTCTCCCCACACAGTCCCAACAGTAGCACCGCCCATTCCCTTCCTGTCTTTTCCGCTCTGACATTCCCTAGTTCCCTCAACACCACTTGCATCATTTCATTCCGGTCCCTGGCATACTTCACACACTCCAGCACCACATGCTCCACCAGTTCATCCTCTCCCATGTCACACATCTGGCACACTTTGCTGCGGGACTCAGACCATCTGTAACTCCTTATAGACTCAGACCATCTGTAACTCCTTATATTCACAATTTCACATCCATACACTGTGCCCTTGCTCGAAAGAGCAAGGGCACTAGTTTTCATACATACAGTTTTCATGTTCATACATACATTGGGGGCCTCTTTCTTTCCATACCATTCCAAAGTACTCTTTTGTTCCATCTTATTTTTCCATTCACTGAGTCTCACACGTTTTACTACTTTCTCACTTTTCCACTTTCGGTTTACCCTTTCCATTTCTAACATTCATATTCCAGTCACTCTCATCATATCTCCCCTCAAACCGTTGAAAAGCTCAACTAGTTTCCAAGCCACTCTACTACCACCTTGACACACTTCTTTCCCCACCTGCTGCTCCTAACATTCGATAGAAATACCTTTCTCACTAGTTTTGCATCATCCATTCTCTCTAATCTAGTTTTGTACCTCAAGGTTACCTTTACATGGCCCTCTCTAAAAGTACTGCATCCCATGTCTCCTCTCAAAGCCTCTTTTGTGCATTCAGTGCCAATCTTGATACTATATTCTGTCCTACTTTTAATTCCTCTAATTTATTCCCATTCCCTGCAATCAAATCCATACCATTATAATCCTCAGAACAGCCACACTCTTTCAAACTTCTCACAGCACGTCATATTTACTTGCCCTCGTCCTTGCTCCACTTCCTAGTCACATTGGTTCACCATGTTTATCTTTTCATTCTTCGCCTTTACACAGCCATTCAGACTCATCCACATCCCTAGGTACTTTTTTTTTTTTTTATGTAGGAGGGACACCGGCCAAGGGCAACAAAAATACAAAAAAAAAAAAAAAAAAGCCCACTAAGATACTGGTCCCCGAATAGGGTCCGATGCGGTAGTCAAAAAATGAAGGGTGTCTTGAAACCTCCCTCTTGAAAGAATTCAAGTCATAGGAAGGTGGAAATACAAAGGCAGGCAGGGAGTTCCAGAGTTTACCAGAGAAAGGGATGAATGACTGAGAATATTAGTTAACTCTTGCATTGGAGAGGCGGACAGAATTGGGGAGAGGGAAAGGAGAAAGTCTTGTGCAGCGAGGCCGCGAGAGGAGGGGAGGCATGCAGTTAGCAAGATCAGAAGAGCAGTTAGCATGAAAATAGCGGTAGAAGATAGCAAGAAATGCAACATTGCGGCGATAAGAAAGAGGCTGAAGACAATCAGTTAGAGGAAATGAGTTGATGAGACGAAAAGCTTTTGATTCCACCCTGTCTAATAGAGCGGTATGAGTGAAACCCCCACAGACATGTGAAGCATACTCCATAAATGGATGGATAAGACCCTTGTACTCGTACAGAGATAGAGAGAAAAACTGGCGGAGACATCTCAGAAAGCCTAACTTCATAGAAGCTGTTTTAGGTAGAGATGACATGTGAAGTTTCTGGTTCAGATTATAAGTAAAGGACAGACCGAGGATGTTCAGTGTAGAAGAAGGGAACAGATGAGTGTCACTGAAGAAGAGGGGATAGTTGTCTGGAAGGTTGTGTCGAGTTGATAGATGGAGGAAATGAGTTTTTGAGGCACTGAACAATACCAAATTTACTCTGCCCCAATAAAAATTTTAGAGAGATCAGAAGTCAGGCGTTTTGTGGCTTCCCTGCATGAACTGTTTACTTCCTGAAGGGTTGAATGTCTATGAAAAGATGTGAAAAAGTGTAGGGTGGTATCATCAGCGGAGAGGATAAGACAAGAAGTTTGGTTTAGATCATTGATGAATAATAGGAAGAGAGTAGGTGACAAGACAGAACCCTGAGGAACACCACTCTTAATAGATTTAGGAGAACAGTGACCATCTACCACAGCAGCAATAGAACGGTCAGAAAGGAAACTTGAGATGAAGTTACAGAGAGAAGGATAGAAGCCGTAGGAGAGTTTGGAAATCAAAGTTATGTGCCAGACTCTATCAAAAGCTTTTGATATATCTAAGACAATAGCAAAAAGTTTCACCAAAATTTCTAAAAAAAGAATGGCTACGACTCAGTAAGGAAAGCCAGAAGATCACCAGTAGAGCGGCCATACTGGCGATCAGATAGAAGGCTGTGAAGTGATGGATGTTTAAGAATATTCCTGTTCAGGATAAACAAAAAAAAAAAAAAAACTTTAGATAGGCAGGATATTAAAACAATAGGACGGTAGTTTGAGGGATTAGAACAGTTACCCTTTTTAGGAATAGGGTGAATGTAGGCAAACTTCCAGCAAGAAGGAAAGGTAAATGTTGACAGACAGAAATGAAAGAGTTTGACTAGGCAAGGTGCAAGCACGGAGGCACAGTTTAGGAGGGTTTAGGCCAGCGGGGGCATGGAAAACATCACTGCGAAGAATTTTAATACGTAGCATGAAGTAGTCAAAGAGTGGAGGAGAGGAAGGAACAAGCCCTGAATCGTCCAAGGTAGAATTTTTATCCAAGGTTTGAGCGAAGAGCTCAGCTTTAGAGATAGATGTGATAGCAGTGGTGCCATCTGGTTGAAATAAAGGAGGGAAAGAAGAAGCAAAATTATTAGAGATGTTTGTGGCTAGGTGCCAGAAGTCACGAGGGAAGTTAGATCTTGAAAGATTTTGACACTTTCTATTAATGTAGGAGTTTTTGGCTAATTGGAGAAAAGACTTGGCATGGTTCGGGCAGAAATATAAAGTACATAAGATTCTGGTGATGGAAGGCTCAAGTAGCTCTTGTGGGCCACCTCTCTATCATGTATAACACGAGAGCAGGCTGTGTTAAACCAAGGTTTGGAAGGTTTAGGTTGAGAAAAAAAAAAGTGAGGAATCTATGCCTCCATGCCAGACACTATCACCTCTTTTATGTGCTCGGCACACAGAGACGGGTCTCTGACACGGAATCAGTAGTCATTCCAAGGAAAATCACCAAAATACCTCCTCACGTCCCCCAACTAGCAGAGGCAAAACGCCTCCTGAGGAGGGATTGGAGCAGTAGGACAAGATACAGATCGGAGGAGCCCAACGGAAAAGAGAAGGTAACAGCATAAACAGAAAGATTAGAGGTCAGGGAAAGGTCAAGAATGTTGGGCGTATCTCCAAGATGGTCAGGAATACGAGTAGCGTATTGCACCAATTGCTCTAGGTCGTGGAGGATAGCAAAGTTGAAGGCTAGTTCACCAGGATGGTCAGTGAAGGGAGAGGAAAGTCAAAGCTGGTGGTGAACATTGAAGTCTCCATGAATGGGAAAAGACTTCCCTCCGCAAAAGGGAAGAGAGTCAGAATGTGCTCCACTTTGGAAGTTAAGTAGTCAAAGAATTTCTTATAGTCAGAGGAGTTAGGTGAGAGGTATACAGCAAAGATAAATTTAGTTTGAGAGTGACTCTGTAGTCGTAGCCAGATGGTGGAGAACTCAGAAGATTCAAAAGAGTGGGCACGAGAGCAGGTTAAGTCGTTGAGCAGATAGACGCAACATCCAGCTTTGGATTGAAAAATTAGGATAGAGAAAGTACGAGGGAACAGAAAAGGGGCTACTGTCAGTTGCCTCAGACACCTGTGTTTCAGTGAGGAAAAGAAGATGAGGTTTAGTTAGATCGCGAATGTTGCAGAAGTTTATGAAGAAAAAGTTGAGGGAGGGATGTCAAGACACTTAGGGACGATACCTGAAGAGCAGTCCGACCTGGGGACATTTGTGGTCCCCTCCCCAGATGGGGACTCTGAGGCTGGTGTAGGAGTCGCCATGATAATTTTGAATTTTGAGTGAAGGGTGTGTGTGTAATTAGGTGGTTGTAGTTTTGTGTGAAGGAAGAGAGTTGTATTTAGAGGGCAGGCTGTGACTGCCCCCTTGTGTTGTGAGACACAAAGAGAAACGTGATCATCTGTCTATCGCAAGTTATTCCTTCGCAGCCTCCACACTAAATTTCTCTCATCCTTTGATCTATTCACTATCATTACCTTGCTTTTCTCACAGCTAAATCTCACTCACTCTTCCATACCCATCTACAACATTCAACAAACTTTCAGACTCATCTGCCCATTCACTCATAACGACTACATCATCTGTATAAAAAAAAAAAAAACACACACATATCTTATCATTCTTCACACTCCCGCATTATTATTATTATTATTATTATTATTATTATTATTATTATTATTATTATTATTATTATTATTATTATTATTATTACTATTATCTTTTTTTTTTCATTTTGGCTGCTAACTCCTCTTTATACAAACTAAAAAGGGCTGGTGATAAAATGCAACTTTGCTTACCTTCTTTCTCACTCTTTGCCCAGTCTGTTTCTATATCTCCTAGTCTGTATTTAACTCTTGTGTCCACATACATAGTTCGTTCTGTGTTTAACTATCTTTGTACTCAACCCATTCTTTTCTAAGACTCTACCTGGCATTTATCTATTAAATCTATCATAAGCTTTCTCTGTGTCTAGAAAACCTAAGTGCAATTTACTTCCATCCTTCTTTTTTCTCTCGGTCATTTAATTCCTGTCCACACGAAATCCATTTTGTTCTTCACCTAACACTCCAACTCTCTCAATCCATTTACACAATCTCTCATTCAACATTGCACCGAAAACTTTACCTAATATGTTCACTAACGCAATCGGCCTGTAGTTTTTCAATTCATTCTTACTCTTGTATCCTTTCTTATGCAACAGTCACCCTGCATCCGTTGCATATTCTCGGTACTTTCTCCTCTTCCCACACCTGGTTTCATAACTCAACTATCTTTTCAATCACAAGTTTCCGTCCATTTTTATAGATCTCATAAGGTATCTCATCTGGCTCTGCTGCTTCCCATTTTCTGCTTTTTTTTCACATATTTCTCCACCTCCTCCCTGCTGATTCTTTCATTCATCTCATCCGCATTCGTTCTCTCTAGTGTCACACAATTTTCTCTCAAAATCAAGTACCTTTTTTTTATTTTTATGTAGGAGGGACACTGGCCAAGGGCAACAAAAATTCAATGAAAAAAAAAAAAAATGCCCACTGAGATGCCAGTCCCTCAATAGGGTCCAAAGCGGTAGTCAAAATTTTAAGGAAAAAGTGTCTTGAAACCTCCGTCTTGAAGGAATTCAAATCATAGGAAGGTGGAAATACAGAAACAGACAGGAAGTTCCAGAGTTTACCAGAGAAACGGGTGAACGATTGAAAATACTAGTTAACTCTTGTATTAGAGAGGTGGACAGAAAAGGGGCATGAGAAAGAAGAAAATCTTGTGCAGCGAGGCCGCGAGAGGAGGGGAGGCATACAGTTATCAAGATGAGCATGAAAAGCATGAAAATAGCGGTAGAAAATGGCAAGAGATGCAACAATGCAGCGATGAGAAAGAGGCTGAAGACAGTGTGTTAGAGGAGAGGAATTGATGATACTAAAAGCTTTTGATTCCACCCTGTTTAAAAGAGTGGTGTGAGTGGAATCCCCCCAGACATGTGAAGCATATTCCATACATGGACGGATGAGGAGCCTTTAGAGAGTTAGCATCAGGAAAGGCGAGAAAAACTGGCGGAGTTGTCTCAGAACCCCTAACTTTATAGAAGCTGGTTTAGCTAGAGATGAGATATAAAGTTTCCAGTTTAGATTATAAGTAAAGGACAAGCCGAGGATATTCAGTGTAGAAGAGGGGAACAATTGAGTGTCTTTGAAGAAGAGGGGATAGTTATCTGGAATGTTGTGTCGAGTTGATAGATGGAGAAATTGAGTTTTTGAGACACTGAACAATACCAAGTTTGCTCTACCCCAATCTGAAATTTTAGAGAGATCAGAAGTCAGGCGTTCTGTGGTTTCCCTGTATGAACTGGTTACTTCCTGAAGGGTTGGACGTCTACGAAAAGACGTAGAAAAGTGCACGGTGGTATCATCAGCGTAGGAGTGGATAGGACAAGAAGTTTGGTTGAGATAGAAGATCATTGATGAATAATAGGAAGAGAGTGGGTGACAGGACAGAACCCTAAGGAACACCACTGTTAATAGGTTTAGGAGAACAGAGACCGTCTACCATAGCAACAAGGAACGGTCAGAAAGGAAACCAGATGAAGTTACATAGAGAAGAATAGAAGCTGTAGGAGGATAGTTTGGAAATCAATGCTTTTGATGCGTCTAAGGCAACAGCAAAAGTTTCACCAAAACCTCTAAAAGAGGATGACCAAGACTCGGTAAGGAAAGCCAGATCACTAGTAGAACGGCCCTGACGGAACCCATACTGGCGATCAGTTAAGAGGTTGTGAAGTGATAGATGTTTAAGAATCTTCCTGTTGAGGGTAGATTAAAAAACCTTAGATAGGCAGGAAATTAAAACAACAGGACTATAGTTTGAGGGATTAGAACGGTCAACCATTTTAGGAACAGGCTGAATTTAGGCAAACTTCCATCAAGAAGGAGATATAGATGTTGACAGAGTTGAAAGAGTTTGACTAGGCAAGGTCCAAGCACGGAGGCACAGTTTCGGAGAACAACAGGAGAGACCCCATCAGATCCATAAACCTTCCAAGGGTTTAGACCAGCAAGGGCATGGAAAACATCATTGCGAAGAATCTTAATAGGTAACATGAAGTAATTAGAGGGTGGAGGAGAGGAAGGTACAAACACTGAATCATCTAAGGTAGAGTTTTTAGCAAAGGTTTGAGTGAAGAGTTCGGCTTTAGAGATAAATGTAATAGCAGTGGTGCCAGTTGGTTGAAATAAAGCAGGGAAAAAAGAAAAAAAACAAAATTATTGGAGATGTTTTTTGGCTAGGTACCAGAAGTCATGAGGGGAGTTAAATATTGAAAGATTTTGACACTTTCTGTTAATGAAGGAGTTTTGGTTAGTTGGAGAACAGACTTGGCATGGTTCCGGGCAGAAATATAAAGCGCATGAGATTCTGGTGGTGGAAGGCTCAAGTACCTTTTGTAGGCCACCTCTCTGTCATGTATAGCACGAGAACAGGCCGCGTTAAACCAAGGTTTGGAAGGTTTAGGTCGAGAAAAGGAGTGAGGAATATAGGAATATACGCCTCCATGACAGATATTATCACCTCTGTTATGCGTTCAGCATACAGAGACGGTTCACTGACACGGAAGCAGTACTCATTCCAAGGAAAATCATCAAAATACCTCATGAGGTCTCCTCAACTAGCAGAGGCAAAACGCTAAAGGCTCCTCCGCTTAGGGGGATCCTAAGGAGAGATTGGAGCGATAGGACAAGATACAGATATGAGATAATGATCGGAGGAGCCCAACAGAGAAGAGAAGGTAACAGCGTAAGCAGGATTAGAGGTTTGGAAAAGGTCAAGAATGTTCGGTGTATATCCAAGACGGTCAGGAATACTAGTAGGATGTTGCATTGCTCTAGGTCGTGGAGATAGCAAAGTTGAAGGCTAGTTCACCAGGATGGTCAGTGAAGGGAGAGGAAAGCCTGGTCAGAATGTGTTCCACTTTGGAAGTTAAGTAGTCAAAGAATTTCTCATAGTCAGAGGAGTTAGGAGAGAGGTATACAGCACAGATAAATTTAGTTTGAGAGTGACTCTGTAGTCGTAGCCAGATGGTGGAAAACTTGGAAGTTTCAAGAGCGTGGGCACGAGAGCACGTTAAGTGATTGCGCACATAAACGCAACGTCCAACTTTGGATTGAAAATGAGGATAGAGAAAGTAGGAGGGAACAAAAAAAGGTCTACTGTCAGTTGCCTCAGACTCATGTGTTTCAGTAAGGAAAAGAAGATAAGATTAGATCTAAGACCGCGAATGTTACATAAATTAATGAAGAAAAAGTTGAGGGGGTGTCAAGACACTTAGGGTCGATACCAGAAGAGCAGTCCGACCTGGGGACATTTGTGGTCCCCTCCCTAGATGGGGACTCCGAGGCTGGTGTAGGAGTCGCCAGGATAATGAGTGAAGGGTGTGTGTGTGTGTGTGTGTGTGTGTGTGTGTGTGTGTGTAATTAGGTGCTTGTAATTTTGTGCGAAGGAAGAAAGTTGTCTTTAGAGGGCAGGCTGTGACTGCCCCCTTGTCTTGTGAGACACAAAGAGAAACGTTCAGTGAGGTCTTAGCTGGGTTTAATGATAAGTTCACAGCACCCCCTGATGCAATGCTTTAGACCTCACTGGGAGTAATTACCGTTTCGGCAGCTGCCTACTGCCTCCTCCTACCAGTGTGAAGTGCAGCTTATTCTTGTTTTTATTTTTATTTTTATCTCATTTTATATATATATATATATATATATATATATATATATATATATATATATATATATATATATATATATATATATATATATATATATATGCATATATATATATATATATATATATATATATATATATATATATATATATATATATATATATATATATATATATTCCCCTTTACTACGAATTAAAACTTTTTTTTTCGAGGATTAGTCTTATAACAATTTGTACCACCACAAATCTAACGAATCAATTTTCTTCCTCATTTTGTAATTATAACTACATTTCATTAATGTGCTTTCCTTGCCAACCCTCTCAATTTAAGGACTGCAGGGTCGTAACAAAGTAGACTTTTGCTCTTGTAAGACTATTTCTGTTAAGCTGCTCCTGGTCATAATATCAATTGCTGTACAATCAGATATTCTCGTTTGCTTAAGATAATCATACGTGTGTTTTACTTGTTTTGGATTGACATACTGGTCAGAGAGAGAGAGAGAGAGAGAGAGAGAGAGAGAGAGAGAGAGAGAGAGAGAGAGTAAATAATGTCATGTGTAATGCCTTTTTATATCCGATTATGTAATGAGATATACTGTAATATAACCCAGTGTGTTTGTGTGTGCACTGTGTATGCATGATTTCTGATGCTCTGCTATACTCATGCGTGTGTTGGGTACATTGAGAGCATCTCCGCGCGCGTGTGAGTATGTGTGTTTGTGTGTAAAGGGAAGGCCGGTCAGGGTGTAACATGACTGGCACAATCTTGCATAATGCCAGATGCCAGCCGTACAAAACTACTCTAGCTCGACTTTCACATTCTCATGTCCTTCCTTCCAGTGCTGCCATACTCCTCACACCATATCCTCCTTCTTCGCTGGAGTCACCAAACCTCTTACATAATTGCATACACGCAATTTATATAACGCAGAGAGAGTTTGTTATGTAAGGTGGCCCGGGTTAAGGTGCCACGGCGAAAATATTGGGCTGGATTACTATTATTCGTTTCTCTCGCATCATAGCGGTTATTCACTATTGTCATAGGGTATAATAGACAACACTGTGCACTGAAGTTACTACAACGTTGTAAGATAAGGTCTGTGCAATATTTAAATAGGAGATAGAGCAGAGTACTTTGGGATAAACTATAGACGACGGAATCTTGGGCTAGAAGAGGGATGTGAGAAAATGGCGGCGTATAGACGAAATATACCTGGCAAACACCACCCATACACATATAACCTATACACACACACACCCACGTAAAAATATGGATAATCATACACACAAAAAGGCAAACGGGAAGGAGACAAGACAAATGAAAACAACTCAATCACACGTAATCAAGAAGCACCAGGCAATAGGGAACATAGAACTGGATCCTCTTCTATGCTACCAAGAATCGATTCTGATGGGCGAGTGAACTCTACTTTCTCTTCCCCTCGCATCCCTTATAGCGCGTCGCACGTTTACCGCCACTTCAGTCTGCGTCAGAATCTGAGTAGGAGAGGTTGTGTCGGTCAATTCGCGTGCTTTATTTGTATTACTAGCAATCCCTCTCTGTTTTGAAGTGTGGTGTAGTGCAATGAGTGATAACGAGAGGCCTATTGATAACCCTCTGTACGCCGGGATGAGCCTTAAGGACCTGCTGGAGAGTGCTGATCTGTTTGACCTAGGATGGCGGGACCTGAAGGGCGCTGAAGGTAAATGAAAAATAAACATTTATTTTGGTGAATTTGTTGATGATTGTTATATGGGGATACGTAGACTGATGCGTATTTGTTTGGTGGATGTTGACGTGTGATTGATTCAGATTGTAATGGTGTCCTGTTGAAGGTACGTATTATTAAGTCATGTGGTGTATTTTAAAGGTGTATTATTTGTAGGTTGTTAAGATCATGCTGGTTTGGAATGTATGATGCGTGTTTATCAAGGACATCACACATATACACTTGCAATACACCTATACATGCCATAGAGCAACATTTACCAGCTACAAAACATGCTACACGTTAATTTACTTCCTTCGTGCTTTTAGTGAAGTGTACAGTGCGTTATCTAGTTGACATTGATAAAGCTGTCATTATTCATTGGTTTAGCTATTTCATCTTCACACTCCTACTCATCATTCATTATAATCAGAGTATCAACTACTTTGTTATATCGCCTTTGTTTATCTATTCATGTCAATTATCTACGCTCTTATAGTTATTCTCCTTCATTTTTGCGTCTCATCTAGAAATATTTTTGTGTTCGTAGGTTTTCTTAGTTGTTACTATTGTATGAGGCACGTGACCGTAACCTTTGAGAGAGAGAGAGAGAGAGAGAGAGAGAGAGAGAGAGAGAGAGAGAGAGAGAGAGAGAGAGAGAGGGGGGGGGGGGCTGGGGTGAAGGAACGTGCGTGTGCGTGTGTGTGTTTATG
>NC_087167.1:17060000-17065000 GCF_035594125.1 Scylla paramamosain
AAGCATACTCCATACATGGACGGATAAGGCCCTTGTACAGAGTTAGCAGCTGGGGGGGTGAGAAAAACTGGCGGAGACGTCTCAGAACGTCTAACTTCATAGAAGCTGTTTTAGCTAGAGATGAGATGTGAAGTTTCCAGTTCAGATTATAAGTAAAGGACAGACCGAGGATGTTCAGTGTAGAAGAGGGGGACAGTTGAGTGTCATTGAAGAAGAGGGGATAGTTGTCTGGAAGGTTGTGTCGAGTTGATAGATGGAGGAATTGAGTTTTTGAGGCATTGAACAATACCAAGTTTGCTCTGCCCCAATCAGAAATTTTTAGAAAGATCAGAAGTCAGGCGTTCTGTGGCTTCCCTGCGTGATATGTTTACCTCTTTTCCACGTCTATGAAAAGACGTGGAAATGTGCAGGGTGGTATCATCAGCATAGGAGTGGATAGGACAAGAAGTTTGGTTTAGAAGATCATTAATGAATAATAAGAAGAGAGTGGGTGACAGGACAGAACCCTGAGGAACACCACTGTTAATAGATTTAGGAGAAGAACAGTGACCGTCTACCACAGCAGCAATAGAACGGTCAGAAAGGAAACTTGAGATGAAGTTACAGAGAGAAGGATAGAAACCGTAGGAGGGTAGTTTGGAAATCAAAGCTTTTTGCCAGACTCTATCAAAAGCTTTTGATATGTCCAAGGCAACAGAAAAGTTTACTCATATAAGGTCATACTCTCTTTAACCTTTTAAAGATTAACAATTTGTTTTATTTGTATTAACTCTTACTCGAGGATATATATGTATATATATATATATATATATATATATATATATATATATATATATATATATATATATATATATATATATATATATATATATATATATATATATATATATATATATATATATTTATTTATTTATTTATTTATTTATTTATTTATTAGTCAACGCTTTAGTATTTACCGAGTGACATGCTGCTGTACTATACTACTACTACTACTACTACTACTACTAAACTTACGTAGGAAAACAGGGGCTGTATATTAACTCCTACAAGACAAGAAACAATACTAGTGAACATTTTGCTATTTACTGAGTGACATTTAATACTACCACCACCACCACCACCACCATCACCACTACCACTACCACCTCTACTACCACTACTGCTATTAAACCTTACGTGGGAGAATAGGATTGATAGATGCAAGGTTATATTTTAACTCCTCCTACACGAGGAGATAACAAATGGCAGTTAACATTTAGGTATTTGCGTATATACTACTATTGAGGTAAGCGTGGGAGAACAGGATCGATAGAGCAGCACACAGCGGACCATAAGGTGCTGGTGGGAAGCATTAGGAAGTGATCACCTTAAACACGGACTGCCACGTGTAGGCCTAAAGGCTTCTTGCAACTTTTCTTATTTTTTAATGTTCTCACGTCCTGTCGTTATTATACATTTGTCCATATGCTCTTTTTATTTATTTATTTTTTTTTTACCTTCAGTCGACTTGTTTAACGACTTATTTGTTTATTATTATTGTTAATACTTAGTGACGTACGTTTTCAGTTTCGGTGTTTCTAAGGAAACAGTGTTTCTAAGGAAACGCTGAGATTGAAAACCTGGAGTGCTGAGACAAATTTTTGGAGGTGCACTTGCAAGGGATACTTTTTTTTTTTTTTTTTTTTATTTGATAGCATTTTTTTTTTTCTATCTGATATAACCTCATTTCCAATTGTGCTAATACAACTGTTGTCTGATCAGACCTCAGCATGAATTAAGAGGTGCTATACTGTCCAGACATAACTATGAGGTGCTAAGATCAGGGAAAGCGTATTTTTAATCTGAAACTTCAACCTCATTTCCAGCTGTGTGAATGCCACCTTTGTAGCCAAATGTTAAGCAGCGTTAGGGGATGTTGTACTGCCTGGACCTGACTATAAGGTGTGCCGAAATCGGAAAAAAAGATTAAGAAATGCATCCATAGAAGAAAAACAAGGACATGGGAATTTTAAAGATTTGAAAAAAAAAAAATAATGTAAAGTAGTGAGATTGAAGGTAGATTGAAGGAAACTAGAACAGTAAAGATTGAAAACGCAGGAAACTAAAACTAATAATCATGATAAATAAATAAGTAATTAAGTAAGGGCATTGAATGTAAGCTGAAGGAAACTAGGATCAATTAAGACTGGAAACGTAGGTAACTAAAAATAGCAAGTAAATAATTGGATAACGGGATTGAAGGAGGAATAAAAAAAAAAAAAAAGTTGTGAGTTTTAAAAGAAAGATAGAATACAAGAACTCATAGTCATCGTATAAAAATAATCCTACCTATTTTCACCTATCTTCCTTCAGTCTGTCTAATCTTCTAAAAACTCTGTTCTGACTCGGCACTAGCACCCTTTGATTACTGAGTGTGTTTCATTCATCTGCCACTTACTTGAGAACCAGTTTTCTCCCTATCTTTTATTTATTCATTTATTTTATTTATCTTTTTTTTTTTTTGTTATCTAAGTGTATCAAGTTTGAACACGTTTATATCTTATTGTACCATGTTTACTGACCATAGGGATTTTTGTTTATATCACTCATGTAAATGGTAAAGTAATGGGACTGAGGGTACACTGAAAAAAAAAAAAAAGTCGAGTCGAAAATTGAATAGCAAAGAAAAATGGAAACGAAAAAATAGATAAATATAAAGAAACAGACACAGACCGTAACATAACAAAGAAAACTGAAGATAAAGTTTAGAAAAATAGAACATGAAGATGATAAGAAGAAAATAAAAAGAGGTGACTTGCGGAATGCCAGTTGCAGGGTTGAAAAAAATAATGTAAAAAAAAAAAATCGATTTATTTGATTTAAATCAGATTTTTTTAATTTAAATGGATTTTTAAAAATTTATATTATCTTTTGCATTAATACTTGTTTGTTTGCACTGATTATTTGTTTCAGTCTTACGAGGCCATTTTCTTGTATTAAACTTGGTCAGTGCTAAGTGAAATCATAGTTTAATATACATTACCCTATATGAGTTTTTCACATTGAAAATCATAAGTAGGACTAAGTTTAATCAGATCTTTTACGTTAAAGTAACTAACTTGCTTTGCATAAAAAAAATCAAGATCATTAAACTTCATAATTACATTTATTGTTATTATCAGCTAAAGACCTTACTTTCTTTTTTTATGTTTTTAGATATTTTTCTTATAAGAGATGGCAATGATTCACTGGTGCCTCACTTGCTGCAGGACCACCACAGGCTCAGTACACTCAGTACAGGACAAGTACACTTAATAATTTTCCTGTACATCTGCTTCACATCTCCTTCCTTCTTCCTTTATATATATATATATATATATATATATATATATATATATATATATATATATATATATATATATATATATATATATATATATATATATATATATATATATATATATAGTTTAAATCATTAGATATTTTACTCAATATAACACTTAAATAATTTTTAATACAGTACATATATTTAATTTTAATTTAAATAATGATATTTTACTCTTAAATATTTTTAATACTGTATATTTAATTTTTATTTAAATCATGATTTCTTACCCTCAGTATGACACTTAAATAATTTTCAACACACAATATTTAATTTTGATTTAAATCGTGATTTTTTCACTCTGATTTAAACCGATTTAAATCACTTGATTTAAATAAATTTTGCTTTAAATCAAACCAACCCTGACCAGTTGACTTACGCAAGGCAGTTTTAGCCAGTTAAATCTGAACCATCTATTCATCATCATCGTCATCATCGTCATCATCATATCCGACCTCTTGATTTAATTCTGGTTCAATCTCAACCATCTGTCATCATCATCGTCATCATCGACAACTTGCTTGACTTCCTCTTAGTCTAATTCTGGTTCACTTTCATCATCGTCATCATCATTATCATCATCATCAACTTATTTAACCTCCTCTTAGTCTAATTCTGGTTCACTTTCAACTATATCACCACCACCACCACCACCATCCATCAACTAATCCAGCCTCGTCTTGATGTAATGTGGTCCACTTGCCCCACCCTTGCTTGACTTGTTCCACTCTCCTGCAAGTCAACTCGTGAACCATTTTTTTTTGCTTGCCTCGTTAAATTCTATTGTGTCTAGTTTAGAAGCAGGCCGCGTGTATTGTATTCTTAGTGTGCAGTGCTGTGCTGTGCTGTGCTGTGCTGTATTGTTAATAGTAATTTTTGTATCTTGTTGTGTGTGTGTGTGTGTGTGTGTGTGTGTGTGTGTGTGTGTGTGTGTGTGTGTGTGTCTAAGAACACTGGCCAGGGTCAATAACAATGTCAAAAAAGGCCAGTTCCCAAAACATTATCAAATCAAATATTGGAGGATGACTGCCTTGAAACCTCCCTCTTGAAGGAGGTAAAGTAATAGGAAGGAGGAAATACAGAAACAGGCAGAGAGAGAGAGAGAGAGAGAGAGAGAGAGAGAGAGAGAGAGAGAGAGAGAGAGAGAGAGTGCTGAATATTTGGATCGAATAGTATCTCCTTCCCATCCTTCCCCCCACCCGTCTCTCTCTCTCTCTCTCTCTCTCTCTCCTCTCTCTCTCTCTCTCTCTCTCTCTCTCTGCACGTGGTAATTCCCCTCCCACGAAATCAGTACCATAATAGCACTGTGGCGTACTGTCTGTCTGTCTGTCTGTCTGTCTGTCTGTCTGTCTGTCTGTCTGTCTGTCCTGCCTGTCTGCCTGCCTGTCTGCCTGCCTGCACGTGTGTCTGTGTGTGAGGCCGGGTTTTTTTTTTTTTTTTCCCGCCACAACTTGAGCAAGAAGCGCAATGAGGTGTGGCCGTTAACCTGTTTATATTTCTTAGAAAGTCATGCCCAGCGGAGTTTTCCAGGAACTAGGAGGAGGAGGAGTAGTTGTTTTTTGCCTGTCATGCCACTTCTTTTTCTTCTTTTTCTCCTCCTCCTCCACCTCCCACGTTTGAAGGAACTTATTTACAG